>NC_090748.1:30891832-30893252 GCF_036898095.1 Palaemon carinicauda
CTGATTTCAAAACTATGTAGAATATCAGATTGTAATCGTAACATATATATGTATATATATATATATATATATATATATATATATATATATATATATATATATATATATGTATATATATATATATATATATATATATATATATATATATATATATATATATATATATATATATATATATATTTATATATATATATATATATATATATATATATATATATATATATATATATATCTACTTGACTTAATCAAATTTAGTTCCAGTGGCAAACAGCACTGACTTCGATATTGCTTAGAATAATTAATTACAAGAGGACAGAATGTTTAGTGTCCATATATCTTTTTCAATGAAACTGATTGGATACTTGTCTTGAATCTGAGGGAATCAATTTTTTTATCCCTTTGAGACACTAGGATTAAGACATCATAATGGTACCTGGTACTGTTTAATAATAATTAGACGACCTTATGATATTTGAGCTCACGTCACCCATATATGTTGATATATCATTGTTGGCAAGATTTAATTATGTTCATTAAAATGCAATCTAGGGAGACATCTATAAAGTGGGTCCTGTTGTTGGTGATTTCCTGTGCAAACAAATTTACGTTTACAAGATGGTATATTAATGATAACATGTAAACAGTATCACTCACTAGATATTGTATGAGTCAGTAAGATAAGAAATAATATGGATTGTAGTCATTTAATTATTAACATCCTTTACTACAATATTTTGCAGATTTTCTATCTCTTCTAAACTTTCCCTGATACTAACAAAGATTCCTTATGCATATTGGTTTATACCCCTATACATAACTCAAATTAACTATGAATTCATTTTTGGCGGTAACGACAGTGAAGAGATTCGCCAACTTCAATGAACAATGTGATTGTAGGAAGAAAAGTTATCTGGAGGTGCAGGCCTACGTCCTGAGTTGTGCAGATGTCAAAAATCTAATAATTTACAAGGGCCCTTATACATCTGGTTGAATTGTCTCTAAACCCATCTCACAAGCACACCCTACTTTATCACCTGGTGGCTGGTATTGGAATAACCATCCAAATCATTTGTTCATATTGTAAATATATGAACAGTCCAGGTAGCCACTCGTAGGCAAATAGCAAACCTCAGTCATAGGAGTTGATAATTGACATACAGTATGTAATAAATGGTGACTCACGGATTTAAACACTATATATAAATCAGAGAGAGACAAAATAACATTATGCAGGCTTATGTTATCAATCTTTATCTTATTTGCGGTACAGATATAACTTAGAAAGCGCATATGAACTATGAAAAACAAATCTTTGTTAATGCTCTTCAAATCTATTTCCTTTGTAAACACATATTCGTTGTATGATTTTACTATGATCTTTTGGATGGGAGGGGGCTGCTTCAGATTTCATCTATTGAGT
>NC_090748.1:30893752-30908752 GCF_036898095.1 Palaemon carinicauda
GCGAGTGCAAATAGGAAAATAACTTTTTGCGTCAAATCCTTTAACGCACATTCTTCATTGCTCAACAAGGAGGCGAAATGAAGAACTTTGTCTAAAGACCATGAGATGGGCTTTGGAGGTGCTGAAGGTCTGAGCCTAGCGCAGGCTTTCGGAACTTTATTAAAGATCTCGTTACCTAGGTCGATCTGGAAGGCAAATAAAATGGGTCTCATCAAAGCCGATTTACACACTGAAATCGTGTTAGCTGCCAATCCTTGGCCATGGAGATGGATGAAGAAAGATAAGCAGAAATCTGTTGAGATCTCCTGCGGATTCTTTGCCTTTACAAAGGCCACCCATTTTCTCCAAGATGACTCATATTGCCTTCTAGTCGATTTCCACTTGTATTCCTCTAGGAAGTCTATGCTGGCTTTCGAAATCCCGAAGCGCTTTCTCACCGCTAGGGCGAGAAAATCATGAGCTGCAGGGTCTGGGTTTTCTGTAATGAAGCGCAGACAGTCGACTTCTGGACTCGCTGGGTCAGAACTGGATGTGGTAGCGGCACGAACTTCATCTGTAGTTCCAACGCCAAGGGGAACCACATGCTGTTCGCCCACTTGTGGGCCACTATTGCCGCTACCCCCTTGAAGGATCTCAGTTTGTTGAGGACCCTCAACAGAAGGTTGTGAGGAGGGAACAGATAAATCCTGGACCATCTGTTCCAGTCGAGGGACATTGCGTCCACTGCTTCCGCTAAGGGGTCCTCGTACGGGGACACGTACAGGGGCAACTTCTTGTTGTCTTTCGTCGCAAAGAGGTCTATTTGCAGTTCTGGGACTTGATTCAGAATGAAGAAAAATGATCCTGCGTCTAAGGACCATTCCGACTCTATCGGTGTGAACCTGGATAGAGCGTCCGCTGTCACATTGCGGACTCCTTGAAGGTGAACTGCCGACAGGTACCACTTCTTCTTTTCCGCCAATCGGAAAATGGCTAACATCACTTGGTTGAGAGGTGGTGACCTCGACCCTTGTCGATTCAAGCATCTCACAACCACCTCGCTGTCTGTCACCAATCTTATGTGGATCGAGTGACGCGGGGAGACTTTCTTTAAGGTAAGGAGCACTGCCATAGCTTCTAGAAAGTTTATATGAAAGGTCCTGAATAGCTTGGACCAAGTCCCCTGGACTTTTTTCCGATGAGAGTGACCTCCCCATCCCTCCTTTGAGGCGTCTGAGTGAATCGTCAACGACGGGGGAGGTGGCTGAAGAAGAACAGACTTCTTTAGATGTCTGGCTTGGGACCAAGGTCTGAGAAGAGTACGTAGCCGAGGCGGCACTGGTCTTCTCAGGTCTCTTCGCGCGTTTGATGCATACCTTCTCCAAACTCCGGTTGCATCCTTTAGCTGTGCTCTTAGCACTGGGTCTGTCACTGAAGCAAACTGGAGAGAGCCTAGTACCCTCTCCTGTTCGCGTCTTGATATCCTTTCGGAATCTAGAAGTCTCTTGATAGAGCCCGCTATCTCCTTCCTTTTCTTCATTGGGATGGAGAAACTGTGTGACAAAAGGTCCCAGTGGATTCCCAGCCACTGGAACTTTTGGGATGGAGAAGGTCGAGACTTTTTCTTGTTGATCTTGAAGCCTAGGTACTCTAGGAACTGGATCACCTGACTGGAAGCTTGCAAGCATTCGGTCTCGGATGCTGCCCACACCAGCCAGTCGTCCAGGTAGGCTACTACCTGAATTCCCTTTAGGCGTAATTGTTTGAGAGCTGCGCTCGCAAGCTTCGTGAAAATCCTTGGGGCTATGTTTAGCCCGAATGGCATGGCTCTGAAGGCGTACAGTTTTCGTTGTAGCCTGAACCCTAGGTAGGGGGAGAGTCGACGGCTGATTGGAATGTGCCAATAGGCGTCTGACAAGTCTATAGAGACTGAGTATGCCCTCTTGGGCAGTAAGGTCCTTATGTGTTGCAGTGTTAGCATCTTGAATTTGCAATTCACTATGAACTTGTTGAGTGGTGACAAGTCCAGAATGACTCTGAGCTTTTCCGAGTCTTTCTTGGGAACACAAAACAGCCTCCCTTGGAATTTGATGGACTTCACCTTTCGGATCACATTTTTCTCCAACAGTTCTTGAACGTACTCCTCCAAAATGGGGGTGGAGTGTTGGAAAAACCGAAGGCATGGGGGTGGAGTGCTGTACCAGCTCCAACCCAGTCCATTCTTGAGTAGGCTTTGGGCCCAGGGATCGAAGGTCCAGCGATCCCAAAATTTCATCAGTCTCCCTCCTACCGGTATCATTTCACTTGGACTGCCGTCCTGAGGTCTTGCCTCCCTGACCACGACCACCTCTGAATCCCCTTCCCCTTGAGGGGCGCCTAGACGAGCCTCTGGCTGCTCCTCTAGGTTTTGCACGAAAGGAAGAAGACTGTCCTTCGAACATTGGGGCGAATGTGGTTGACTGACCTGGCACCGCCTGGGGTACCCACTGAAAGGCAGTCGGGGTTTGTGCCACCATCTGGGGCACTGGAGGCAAAGGCAATTGCAGTTGCTGTTGCTGTCTATAAGGCTTGGCTGGCCGAGATGGTAGCCTAGTCTTCATATTCTTCCTCTTTGGTTGAGGACCCTCATCCGGGGAAGATTTTCTTTTGATAGCCAGGCCCCACTTCTGGAGAAGATTTCTATTCTCCACGGCGGCCTTATCAACAACCTCTTTGACCACATCGGTAGGGAAAAGGTCTTTTCCCCAAATGTTGGAGGAGATTAACTTCCTTGGCTCGTGTCTCACCGAAGCCCCGGTGAACACGAACTCCCTGCAAGCTCTCCTTGCCTTGACGAAGTTATAAAGGTCCTTCGTCACTGTGGCTAAGTGAGACTTAGCCACTACCATGAACATTTCATGGACCTTGGGGTCACTTGCCATCGTCTCGAGAGTAGTCAGATGAGACATTGAGGCAGCCAGTCTTTCTTTTGTCTCGAACTCTCTTCGTAAAAGAGATTCGGACAGCTTGGGGAGGTCCTCGCCGAATTGCCGTCCGGCAATATCAGCCTCCAACTTTCCCACTGAGAATGTTAGATGGACATCCTTCCAGTCTTTGTGGTCCATAGGTAGAGCCAGCGACAAGGGTTTACACTCCTCCAGGGAGGGGCAAGGCTTGCCGGCCTCGACTGCCTTTAGGACAGCCGCAAACCCTTTCTGTAAAAAGGGGAAGGCTCTATCAGGAGAGGACACAAACGAAGGGAGCTTCTTGCTCAATGCAGCTACCTTCGAATTCGAGAAGCCCCTCTCTTTCATCGAGGATGAAAGTAGGGCTTGAGCCTTAGCGTGGTCCATAACAATGACCTCCTTCGGCTCTGTCTCCTCCCTTGAAGCTGGTTCTTTTCTCAGCCGGACATAGCAGTCCGGATATGATGCCTTGCTGGGCCAGAATTCTACCTCCTCTAGGGGAACTGAACCCAGCTTATCCGAAATGACGATCTTTCCAGTCGTCATCGGCATGTGCTCAGCATACCTCCATGGGTTAGCATCTGAGCATATGGGAAGGTCTTTCACATTGAGCCTTTTCCGGGGCCCATGTGATTCTGCCAGGGACTGCATACGCAGTTCCATTGCAGCCGCCTTCTCCTGATTCTCCTTCTGCATTTGTTGGATCATTCCAACAATCGAAGAGAGGGCCTGTCCCAGTTCTACTGGGAGGCCAGCCGATGTTGAGGGGATAGGCTCCGGCATCTGAACCGGAGTAGCCGACACCTCGTCGACCTCATCCTCTACGACATCCGGGGTTTGAACTTGATCCTGACCTTCTGCCAGGAGGTCTTCTTCCAAACGATCGTCCAGGTCAGACATCCTGTCACACAACTGGATGTCTTGCATCGCATCTGCGACTTCCTCGTCCACCTGGACTTGATCTTGAAGGATCTCCTCTTGAGGCTGGGGAATCACTGCCTCAGCTGATGCCTGGGGAAAAAGATACGCCCTCATCTTCTCACTTGGAAGATAAGGGCCAGAGGTGTTCTTCTTGAAGCCCCTTACCCAAGTACGAAGCTTTTCCCTAGCTATATCCCTTGATTCCGCCGTTCTAGGGGAATCAAAAGCCTCAGTAATCAGGTTAGTGCATACAGTACATACCTGAGGGTCCCAATACTGGAGATCATCCTTGGAGACAGCGCATGCTGCGTGTCTCCTACAACACTCATGTCCGCAGAGGTTCTTGCTGCGGACATTGCAGAAAACATTTCCGCACTTCGGAGGGTCCTCCTGTAAAGAGAAGAAATTTCCATGAGTATCAAGTGAACTATGTATCACTGGATATGCATATTATAGCATAACAATTCATAAATGAAAGACACACACTTGTGTTTCCCTCACAACCCATTGTTGCAGCCTTCCGGATAATAAAATCAAAAATGGTTTATCTCTACTAGAGTAACCAATGCAAGGTTTCCAGAGGAAACAGGTGGAGCTCACACCTAGGCAATGATTTTTAAAAATCCTGGATAATAGATGGGGAAGAACTCTGCTTCCTGTCTGAGGGCAACAGCAAAGGGCTGTGTAAGAAAACACAATAGTGTTAGAAGATACAGTGCTGTACCTAAACTTTTACTATAGTTTTCTTCTTACTGTATATGCTATACAGAAGAATACTAGTACAGTATAGGAGGATGTGTGCCGGCCTGCCTTTGCCGGCCGGCACACACCACAATTAGCTTTAAAGTATACTACTTAACAGCTATAGGGCGGCAGCCCTCTGGTTCAAATGCCTGTGCCGGCGGCAGCAGCTGCCGGCCAGCAACAGCCAGTGTTGGCCGGCAATGATTGCCGGCCAGCAACTACACAAGGTAGTACCCAGCTGCCGGCCACACTCTTGGTGACCGGCAGACAAGGACTGACATAAGCCGGCCGGCAAAGGTACAAGACCTATGCCAGCCGGCAGCAAAAGAACCAGAAGACTACCCCTGCCCGGCTGCCGGCCTCACAGGCCGGCAGCCGGCCTCATAGGCCGGCTGCCGGGACAGGTACAGCACTAGAAGAAAATAGAATGGATGCCGGGATAAGAGTGTACACAACCCCCCAAGCCCGGCAACCGAAAGAGTGCATATAAGGAAGGGGAGAAACTTAATTCAGGCTTCCTTGACCAATGCCGTCCGGCTCTGCCGGCAGGCATGGATGAGGGACCAAGAGAGGTCCGGGCAGCACTCGAAAACATAAGACCCTTGCCGTCCAGCGTCTCTGCCGGCCGGCAATGGGCTTAGTCAATCCATATCCCAACCTATACTAGGTCCAGAAGTAGAATGACATATGGTACAGTAATACCCCTGCCGGCCAGCTCTGCCGGCCGGCAAGGTACAGTACAGTAATGGCTAGGCCATTACGGAGATAGAGAATCCACAGATACAGTAATGCTCTGGTACACTTCCATCAGGACGACATGGCTTGAGCCCAAAAAAAAATATATATATATATATATATATATATATATATATATATATATATATATATATATATATATATATTTCAAATGCGTCATATATCTAATATTTTTAGAAAAATAACACATTTCTTTTGTCTGTCTATGAAATATTTTTTCCTGTGGCGCAGTAACAAGGTCTGGGATAGTATGGGTCCCTGATGGCGCCATCATAATTTTTGCACAATTTACCGAAAAAGTTTTTCGGGTTTTGCGAAACTCTTGCGGTCTCAATGGCTCTTTTAGAGGTTGTTTACGTATTCCATAAAAAAACACGTACATTTTCCTAATGTTTTTGTGTTATTTTACATATGGCCTGGATTTGAAACAAACGCACACACACATACACACACACACACACACACACACACACACACATATATATATATATATATATATATATATATATATATATATATATATATATAGATATATATATATATATATATATATATATATATATATATATATATATATATATATTATATATATATATATATATATATATATATATATATATATATATATATATATATATATATATATATATATATATATATATATGTATATATGACCACTAGTAGTGTAGCAGGCTGCTGTTATGTCGACAAGAATCATATATTTGAAGATTAAGGCATGCAATTTGATGTGAATCAACTATATACCCCACTTTTTGAGAAAGGTGGTAACCATAAAACCTCCAATATGGATGCCATTTCTTAAGATGACCGCCACCACATCAAAACAACATATTCCATAAAAATGTTGGTATGTCCATATTTTTCAAAAAATTCCAAAGGTTTCCAAACTACTGAGGTGATATTGCAATAATGTTATACATTATTGTTCTTGGGATATGCAAGATTCATCAGCAATGGGACAGACGGAGGTTTTGGCTACCAAAAACCCAGTTGTTTTTGGTAGATGAAGCTCAATATCAGAGAAATAATTATTTATAAATTAGAGAGAAAACTCAAAGATGGTGTTTTTCTCTCCTAGTAGAGTACACTATTTAGGAAAATTGTTGTGAAACTCAGAATGAGGCTTCATTTCAGCTAAACTGCAAATTATTATCTCAAATTCGATCTTACCAGTCCTAAATAAATTAGATAGTCACACCTGAACAGGCTGGATGGGACAGTGTGGGAGTGTCAAGCCAATAATGCTGGGGCCTTTAACATTAAACATGAATTATACTGGATGAACGATCATTCCTATCTGTCCCAAAATATGAAAGGGACAAAAAGTAGTAAAAAAATAAACCCTCTGCTAACTATATTAAGGTTAAAATCATCATATTATGGATTCTAAAACAAAGATACGAACTGACCTTAGTAAATGTTTTGTTTGTTAGGAGGATAGAAATGACGAAAAACTATTTTTTTTCGCTACTCTTGTTTCAAATGTAAACATATTAACTTTGCATAAAATTACCTATTGTTTCATGTTCTCGTTACTATAGCATCACCAATTGAATTAGCCAAGATGGATGATGGCAAAGGCATATAAACTACAGCGATAGGAAATAGAGCAATACATCCTAACAAGAGTAGTGTTTTAATCATACCAGATTAAAAAGAGAATCAAAGAGGACTCTGACACCATCTACAGTACATCAGATACTCAATAAAACTGTGTGTAAATAAACAACATACAACCGTATAAAGCTACAATGTTTTTTTATCAGGGGAAAAAAAAAAACTAAATATCATATTCCAGACAGGCAATAACAATGCAGTTGAATGTGAGGCTCAGCCAATTTGCCAAGACCCTAACCCATGGAGAGCTCCTAACTAGAATGAACAGTGGTACTACTGTTACTCACTACATGAAAGAGTTACTCACGACACTCATCACGCTTATGAAACTCAAAGAGTATCTCTTAAGGCGATAAAGCAAGAACAAAGGGACCATGATCAATGGGAATGTTTACACCCAGTGCTTTTTTCCCGCACTCATTATGTAAATCATAGATATAAAAAGGATACTAATATAGAAACATCGCCTGTATTATTCCAACTTGTTGCTCCACCTTCTCTATGCAAGGGCCGGCTACAAAAAGTAAGTATATTCCCAAGAAGTAAAATGTAGCATTTTACACGAGCAGTTACTATCTATGATTCATTTAAATTACTCCTTAATTTTTAAAGTACGTGGTGCTTAAGGTTAGCGGTAATAGTTGTGTTAGCCCATTGATAACGTCCCTGGCTGGTGATTTAATGAATTGTGGTTCAAGACCAGCTCAAGTTGGATAGTTTCTTATAGTATCAGTAACCCCACCATCCTTGTTAGGTGAGGATGGTTTGTTTACGAAAAGCAGTAAGTGCATCTGCTGAGGCCATTGCTTGACCCTCCCTGGTTTTAGCTTTGGTGGTGCGGGTGCATGGTCTTTGATCACAGGTATTATGGTCTCTTTCTAGTCTAGGGCATTGTTCTGCTATGAAAGTGTGACTGTCCCTTGTCCCTGCCATTAGTGAGGGACTTTATACCTTACACAGTTCTGTGTCACCTTTTTATATTCTACCTATAACCATTGAAAAGATATAATGATTTATATCCTATGACCTTTGCAAATTATACTAGTTTTTTTCCTATGACCATAGGAAATATATAATGATATTCATTATAAATTTTTTTTTTTTAATTTTGTAAGTTTTCTCTTTGTTGATAACTTTCTTCGACTGCTATCGAAATCGCATTTTTGTGTCTGAGAATCATATGGATACTGGTGAATTTATTGTAAGGCATTATTGGTGAAGCCATAAACATTACAATAAACCCTTGTTGTGAATAATTCCTTGGATTTGTGTATACCCTGCTCATTGAGTAACATGTTATACTGCAGTATTTCTTGCATAAAAATAATGGTGTATTCCTAACTGAGAACATCTTTGAGTGAAAATATTTCTTCATAATATATTCAGGAAAGATTTATCTTAAAATAAAAGATACAGTCCTGCCAATTTAAAGGTACAGAGAGAGAGAGAGAGAGAGAGAGAGAGAGAGAGAGAGAGAGAGAGAGAGAGAGAGAGAGAGAAAATAATATGATAATTTATCTCTGATAACCACACTCAACAGTAACTACAGTTAATGATAAACATCACTATCCTGTATCTGTATATAATCATCGATTTCTTTGACGTTCCAACATCTAGCTGGAGTTATTTGGAATGAAATAACTTATAAACTCGTAGATGTGAAAATCTTAAACAAAATCTATAATTAAGGAAAAGAGATAGTAACGTATAATCGAAATGTATTGTAATTCATGTTTAGGTATAAACAAAGTACTTGAAGAAGTTTTAAAATGCATGTTAATTCCAGATGTATAAGGTATCTTATATGACTTGGTAGCTATATTCAAACACGTATAAAAATTTATTGCTGATTTTAATAATTAGAAAAAAATAAATATAACACCCTATTTCACTCGTTACCTCCGCCAACGAAGTTGGAAATATTTTGTTTTACCCCCTGTTTGTGTGTTTGTATGTTTATTTGTTTAAGTGTATATTTGATCTTTGTGAACAACGTCCTTGTCAAAATTTTAATCATAGAGTAATGAAACTTGAAGGAATTAATTCTTATATAAAAAGCAGGATATGATTAGATCTTGGAAGGTCAAGGTCAAAGGTCAAGGTCACGGTCAAGCAAAGTGTCTAATTCATGCAATCAGCCATAAGTTTGGACCTCGTTGTCACAGAGACTTAAAACTTGGTTCATATTTGCGTGTATAAAGTTACTCGACAAACAATGCACGTAAGGGTCAAATATCAAAGTCGAGGTTGAGCAATAGGCAAATAAATAAGATACCGCGGTGAAGGTTTGGGCTCTACTGAGAGCCCCTTGAGTTTTAGTTTATGAATTTGTCGTTCCTGTATATACTCCATGTCCCAGTATGGACAGACAAATAAAACAAAGTCAAATCAAATTTAATTTATTGAATTTGGATACGACTGCTCGTATAGCACTCGGACGTTGCTGAAACACGGTGCCTTTACTCAAGGCATTTAGACTCTTTATACATACACCATTATATTTAAACAATCATGATAACTACAATTTGCTGATCCAAACAAAAAGCTTAATAACATCAATTTAATTCCTTGTTTGTTTTATAAACGCTTGTTCGTTCAGTCCAACGTCCGAAGCTGAATGACTTGTTCCCCACCTAAGACCAACCGAGCAAACTTACTGACACGCCACCTACTGGACATTCCATCTATCAAGGAAATTAATTTTCCTCTTATTCATAAATTCAAACGTGGAAAATTACATTTCCCATTATCTAGGTAAAGTTACAATTTAGATTTTTGTCTCAAATTCAGCTTTTCTTTTGAGCTCACCTGTGGCATTTTCAAGAGTTAAAAAGGTTTTATTTCACCTTAAGTATTCTGATTTATTTACCAATAACCTTACACTTCTTTTAAAAGAGAATTAATTCGTTTCAAAACTAAATTATGCCAACCATTTTGGTTACCACGTGGTTAGCAAATCGATTGAGAGAGAGAGAGAGAGAGAGAGAGAGAGAGAGAGAGAGAGAGAGAGAGAGAGAGAGAGAGAGAGAGATCAAGGATTATGATCCATTAGATCTTCTTGAAGAAAGATAGATGATTTCAATATTCATATATAATTATGTTATTGATGTAATTATAATAACAAAGAAACATGTTCTGCTGGATTTTCTACTATATTTATTTTCCTGTGCGTGTTTCTCTTTACCTGTAGCCAGTTACAGTTGACTGAGACTAGTGTATGTAATAGGGTTCCTTAAGTATTTAAAGAAACATTGGATTGAAAAAGAAACTTTCTTATATTAGAATGTCTTTCTTGTGATAGACTCCACTTATCAGCAAGAAGAGTGAAATTGTTTCCATAACAGAGATTAGGATTTTGATAGTTTTATATTATTTATCTTTTTTTCAAGATTTATTTCATTAAACCAGAAAAGAGCCAGAATGAGTGTATGCAGATAAAATTCTAGTTAATATTATTATCATATGCTTTTTTGTGTAAATGCATATATATATATATATATATATATATATATATATATATATATATATATATATATATATATATATATATATATATATGTATATATATAAAGTCTAGAAAATAACATATGGAAAGAATTTGGTTTGTTGTTTTTTATGAAGTAAAACGCAGCATGTATATACCTACAATATAACTAAAGTTTCTAATCATTTTCATTCTAACCAGGAATATTTTTCGATATAATTTAAAATTAAGGACAATAGATTAAAGAATAATTGGAGAATTGATTGCCATATGGCAAGGTTATCATTAACAATCCCAGTTTCACCAACAGTGTGCAGGTATTGAGATGTACCGTCAATAGTATGGAATAGCTGGCTTGCAAATAAGTGGTCGAACAGCAAAGTCAATATATTTTCTCTGACATGGTGATCGTGCATGTTCGAAAGATATCAGCATTTTAATTGGCGAGTTATTAAATCTTTCTTTGTGAAACAAGAAGGGAAAGGTATTATGATTTTTGCATAAGATTGAGGGATTATTTGGTATTGGAAACAGGTAATTAAACATGTAGCATTCTCACCTTATTAAAGAAAGGAAAATCACTTACCTATAATATATATCTATATAAAAAGCATTATTGAAATCTCTCTCTCTCTCTCTCTCTCTCTCTCTCTCTCTCTCTAATGAAGCGAGAGAGAGAGTTACTAAAAGTAATTTTCTACCACTTTCGATTTCCTTTAATAAATTACTCAGAAAAATTTAAGTTAGCCAAACTGAGAGTGCGTTTCAGAAGTAAAAGTCAATCAAAGAAAATCTTTATAATTTAGACGGGAAAAATGTAGGTTACTATATCTATTTCCGATTTATTTTGAAGCCTGATAAATAAAATGTGATAATCTATTCATTCTAGAATCAAGAATTCATGATCAGAGTCTAACAATTGGGGAATTTCAGTTAGCAATTTATTTGGGATTGCGTATTGTTTAGCATATAATTTATCGTAAGCACCAATTTTGTTATATTTTGAATACTGCCTTATTCCTCCGATTATATGCATTCATAGCATACATACCCTCTGCTAAAATCCCTTTCCCCAAAAAAATCAATTATGTTCCATTTACCGATCTTTTTTGTATTATCTGTATCTTGAAACGCCATCAGTATCTGGACCCTACATGCTGTCATTATTTTTCTTTCTATTTATTTTGATAATAACAGCTGCCCAAAAAAAAAATATATAATTCTTGTTGAAAAGAGTTATGTGTCTCATCATTCTAGTCAAAGATAAGAAAGAGAAATGATGATCTTTTATGAAGATGAATGAATAGATCCAGAATATAGCACCAATTAAACTATGTTACTTGAGAAGAGAGACTTTTAGTTAATGTGATGTATAGATTTCAATATAGTCTGTATAATCCCTGTGAAGTTTAGGATGAATCCTCACATTAGTAAAACATAATTTAGAATGATGTATACATGATTAATCGCAAGCTCTTTTACTATCATTATAAGCATATTTTATACAGAATCAACGTATTTTCTAAACAGGTAATTAGCTTTATATATTGAGGAGTGGCGTACCTAAGCTTTGTTGATAATTCTTAAAAGAAATATGACAGGATGTTCTAAGTGGAAAAGCATATTTTGAAACATTTTACATAATTCAGACAAAACTATAAATAAGTTTAAAAAGTTTCAAATAATAATAGGGATAAAAAACGTTCTAAATAAATATGCAAGTTCTTAGGTGCAACTTGATGTCTTTTTAAAGTGGAGGTCGAAGGATGTAAAATGAGAATGATGGAATGTAAATGGAACCAATTCAGTCGCAGAGCTTTTCATTATGTAAAGAGACGTCCATTGATTTTACAAAACTTGCTGACGATTTTCTCTTGATATGTTTTCTTTTGAAAGATATCCATTGCCCTCTTTCTTCTTGATTAGACGGATTATTTCACTTAAATATAATATGAATCGAAAACTAAACATGAGTAATAACCTTCCACTGGTCAGTAATTTCCTGAAATATCCTCTTCAGTCAAAGTTGTGTGTGATCTTAGTACAAATGGATATTTTCAGGAAGGTTCTTAAAACGCTAGTTCACAAGGTCTCAAAAATCATTTTTTATACAATACGTTATATTATAAAGGTCATGGTCATACATTATTGGTAATCATATTTCAAGGAGTATTTTTTAAAGGTAAAACATTGTTATGTCATTTCCATCCTTTTGCATATCCAATAGTAAATGCCCCTCAACTTGCGAGGAAAGATATTTTACGTGCAATAAAAAGAGAATGAAGAGTAACGCTGTTATAGTCATTTGAATGGAGAGTTTGACCTTGAAATCGATGATTCTGCAGAAGAAAGATTATGGTGGTTCCATAAAAAATCTAAGAAATATATAATATTTAAAGATGAGAATCTAGCGCTGTTATGTCCATCGAATCATGGAGGAGAATTATAGGATTTGCAAGATTTGTCATGAAAATGGGGAAAGAATGCCAGGTTGAGTGGAAAGCATCTTTAAGGATTGTTTCCAGATTACTAGCTCTAAGTCAAAAGGTTTATCATTTCTCAAGAGTAGTATTTCATGAATATTTATTCTCTTGTCTCATCTAATATTCTGCTCTACTAAAATATGTATATACAGTAAGCATTTAAAGAAAGTAGCTCATACTTTTTGAAAGGTATTTATCTGAACTTCGCACAATGTAAGCTGCTACAATTGCAAAGAAAGGGAATGCATTTCGGGGGAAATATTGATTTTCAATGAATTGATACTTACGTTGATATAACTTCATAACATCTTGATAATTAATTGATTTCAAAGGCAATGCCAGTCCAAACCTCTATCATCTACTGCCTTCGACCGCGATCTCCACATCAGTGCACCCACGGACAGTTACGACCACCTCCAAATGTCTTTTAGTCAGAACTATGCCAGACCCCATCAGTTCCCACCAAGCACAGTATCTACCACCAAACCTGCAAGACATCATTTACCTCTCTTTCTCTTGGGAAAGCGTTGCCCTCAATGACTCCAATAAAATTCTACTCTACTTTGTGATGTCAGCACTAGTAGGCCACACCCGTGGATGCCTGCCATCATGCGCGGACAGGTGTTGTTATTGATCAATGGACTCTCACACCCCTCTCACTGATCTACAGCAAAGCTACTGAAGTTAAAGTGTAGAATACATGCCATTACTAAAGATGACAAGGATTGGATCCATACCTGTATACCATGACAAATTTCAAGTGTATTGATACACATTCGGCCGTTGCCACTTTTCCCCAACCGCAAAGTTGTTTTGCCAACCTTCACGTTGATGTGCTTAGCCCCTATTCACGTTACAAGGACAATGCCATCTTTTTACTGTTATCAATTGCTCCACTCACAGGTCATAAGCCTCCCCATGCAAGATGCTACATCTGACTCAAGTAAAGCAAAGCTAATTTCGGGACTGATAGCAAGATTTGGCATTAAAGAGCATATCACTTCTGACAGGGGTGCCATTATCTATCACAGTTATGGAGATCTTTATGGCATCTTCTTGGCATCACCCTATATCAGGGTACTGCTTACTGACCCACACCAAATGGAATAGTTGGACATTTTCATCGTAATATCATAGTATCTGCATCGATTCCAATTGGTTTCTACAACTTCCCTGGGGGTTTCTCGGATTGAGGACCCCTTCCCAGGACACCATGGATGTCTTCGTCACTGAAATAGTATACCTAACGCGAACTTTTAGTTTTCCCAGCCAAACGTTTTCCGCCCTCCACTTCCTCTGAGGATTTCCAGGCGTCAGACTTACAAGCCCCAATCAAAGCAGCATATACCAAAAGACCTACACATCACAAATGAGTCTATGTTCACACCAACGCTTGCAAGTCATCTGTCTTGCTCCCACACATCAGTGAATCCTTACCATCTGTTGTTTTTTGAAAGCTTTTCTCCTGAACGTCAATGAAAAAGAGGATTGGATCACCAATTAACACCTTAAACATGTGTATCTTCAACAGGATGACCCTCCAACAGTATGGTTCTGTAGAACAGGTCACCTCTTTGAAATTCATGCCTTTTTCAGGAGGGGAGACATCTCATGTGGGTGTAGCAAGCAACGTTAACACCAATAAAGAAGGCTCCCCCATCTACGTTTCTTTCCATACTATCAGCATCAACGGACTCCTCGTAAAGCGAATTTAAACTCTAAGATTATTTTGTTGATATGCTATCTACTGTATTTCCATGCCTATATCAACGTTTGACAAAAACCTTAAGCTCTAAACAGGTAATTGTTACTCTTATGTGGTTTAGTCACAATACTTATAAGATATATGCGTTAGGTTGCAATATAAATCACCGATGAGAAGATAAAATTTATCTTTAAAACGTAATGTGAATAGGATGCTGTTATCACCCTAGATATACATGCAAAAGCTTATTTCTCCTAAAGAATACTAATTGATGGCAACTACAACATCTACATCTATAAGATAGAAGCGTCGTATTTAGGAAGCTCTGTTTACAAAAAAAAAAAA
>NC_090748.1:30911252-30921252 GCF_036898095.1 Palaemon carinicauda
CTGTTTATATATGGTCTTATTCTACAGTTTATTTCTGCGTATATATTTATATATCGGCCCTGTATTTTATTGATGTATAATGATTTTTGTATATCATCATAAGCATTTTATTTCGTTTGTTATAATTACTGTTTATGCACGGTCTTATTCTATCGTTTTTCATGTTAAAGTAGTTGAACTGTTATTTACTGAAAATAATGAGTGTAAAACTTGTGTGCTTGTTCTATTGTTACGAGTTAACGCTAGTTTCTTTATTTTATTTTGTAATATGTACATAAAGTCTTTCACAACAGATGTCGCCCCGCTATTCATGGATACATATTTATTGTTATAGAATTGGTGCTTTTGCGGAGTCCTTGGCAACGAGACGAGGCGACATCTAAACCTTTGTTTCGAGGGGAAGACACAACCGGTGGTGCTTCTAACGCACGTGTTATAACGGGATTTCTCTCTCTACCAGTTTACGACTGGAAGTGCGAGAGGATTATTATTATTATACTGTGAACTATTATATTACTTAAGAAGTTTTGCTCAATAGAGCGTTTTTGGGCAGTGTATGCTGCGGTTTGTGACTTTATATTGAAGTGTTAATAAAGGCTATACGAGAATAGCGAAATTAAGCAGAATAGTCTTATTTTATTTTCACACCTGCCAATTATTGAACCTGAGTTGTGACAAGTGGCGACCGTGACAGGATTGGCAACAGTGAAAAGATATAAAGGCTGGAAGTAGAAGTCATGGAAACCTTCAAAGAATATCTTGCATTGGCAAAAGACTACGGACTGGACGACAAGAAGGCCATTGAGTTTGCCGAGCACAGGGTTCAAGCAGAAGAAAAGAATCTTGAGGGAGAAGAGAGACTGAAAAGGTATGACGCTGAGCGTGGGAAGGCTTTGGCCGAACTAGAAGAGAAGGAGCGGGAGGGACAGTATGCACTGGAAGAGAAGGAGCGGGAGCGACGACATGAACTAGAAATAAAGAAACTTGAACTAGAGGCAGCAAGATACCATGAAGAGGCACCGACAGTGATCAGTAACCAATCTCCTAAAGCAAAGATCCCAAACCTCCCGGAGTTTGTGGATGGTAAGGATGAGCTTGACAGCTACTTGTTAAGGTTTGAGAGGTATGCTAACACATACAAGTGGGACAGGTCAACTTGGGCCTCGTCTCTCAGTGCTCTTTTGACAGGGAATGCCCTTCTAGTCTATGGTCGGCTTTCTGACGATGATGCAAAGGACTATGAAATTTAGAAGAAAGCTCTCTTCAGAAGATACGAGCTTACTGAGGAAGGATTCCGTAAAAAGTTCCGGAACACGCCCCCAGAAGACGGAGAGAGCCCTGCACAGTTCATTGTCAAGCTCAAGAACTTTTACAAGAAGTGTATGGAACAAGCTGGCGCTTATGAGACTTTTGCAGAGCTTCAACAGCTGATGATCAAGGAGCAGTTCATGAATGCAGTCGCAAATGCACTGTAAGTTCATTTGAAGGAAAAGGCCCCTGCTAATCTGGATGACCTGGCAAAGGCAGCCGAGCAGTACCTCACAGCTCATGGAACTGAGCTCTCTAAGGAGGCTAAGGTAGCTAAAAAGCCTGTGTATCGAGCACCTAAGCAGACAGGACCGAGTGCTGTTGAGAATCCTTGGCATGGGGCCAATGAGCAAGTCATCAAGGGGACTTCAGCTAGAGTGGTAAGGTGCTACAGATGCAACCAGCTTGGCCACATAGCGTCGAAGTGTCACCTCTTGGATCAGTCAAGGGGTCCTAGAAATGACAAAAAGTGTATGTTCTGTGAAAAGTTTGGTCATGATATCCCAGAATGCAGGAAATTAAAAACCATCAAAACCGCTTATTTGGATGTTGAGAAAAGTGTTGATGAGGCACAGACACCTGTGGCACAAGTCTCTCCCTTCTGTTCAATCAGTGGCCCTCCTCCAGAAATGGAAGTAGCTAAGGTAGATGCTTGTATCAAGGAAGGAGAGCTTTTCCTTGAGAATGGTTTTGCAGTCCCTTGTATGAATGCTTGTGTTCCAAGCAATGAAGACTCAATGCCAGTGACAAAGGGTCGAGTAGGATCCCACATTGTTCAGGTGTTGCGTGACTCTGGATGTAGTAGTGTGGTAATCAAAAAAAAATTTGTTGATCCTGATCTTTACACTAGAACCTTAGTGCTGGTCACGCTTGCTGACAATTCCTTCCGGAGAGCTCCAATAGCTAAAATCCACATCAACACTCCATACCTGATTGGAGAATTGGAAGCAGTTTGTCTTCCTGACGCCCCCTATGATCTGCTAATTGGAAGCGTCCCATGTGCAAGACCAGCTGAAGACTCTGACCCAGCGTGGCAGGACACCTGTGACCAGGAGACCTGTGCAGTAGCAACAAGGGCACAAGCAACGCGAGAGGGTAAGAGACCCTCTCCACTGGTAGTGCCAGGCAGTAACCTGTACAAAGAAGTCGATAGGGATGAAGTTTGTCGACTACGGAAGAAAGATGACACACTCAAGAAGTTTTAGGCCTCTAAATAAGAGAGAAAAGGAAGGCAAGTAATCCGGTTCGTAACCAGGAAACAGTTATTGTACAGGACATTTGTTCATCCAGACATCAACCATGGGAATCCAGTCTCCCAAGTTATGGTTCCTAAACCACTGAGAACAAAAGTCCTGACATTAGCAAATGAATCTACCTTAGGGGGCCACCTGTGTGCTAAGAAGACAAAGGAGAAGATCCTCAGAGAGTTCTACTGGCCTGGAATGGGTGCTAACATAACTAAGTTCTGCAGATCTTGTGACATCTGCCAGAAGATGATCAGCAAAGGTAGGGTGACAAAAGTACCTCTTGAGAAACTGCCAATCATTGATACTCCATTCAAGAGGGTGTGTGTGGATATAATTGGTAAGATACATCCACCATCTGAGAAAGGACACCAGTTTATCCTCACTATGATGGACCACGCCAGTAGGTATCCTGATGCAGTGCCCTTGAAGAACATTGACTCTGAATCAGTTGCAGAAGCTCTGGTAGATATGTTTAGCAGGGTAGGGGTGCCTGAAGATATATTAAGTGATCTTGGAACACAGTTTACCTCTGACTGCATGAAGGAAGTAGCTAGACTCCTCAGCATGCGACAACTTACAACTACTCCATACCATCCAATGTGTAATGGATTGGTGGAAAAGTTCAATGGAACTCTAAAGCAAATGCTGAAAAAGTTATGTCAAGAGAAGCCTAATCAGTGGCACCGGTATATCAATGCTGTGCTGTTTGCTTACAGAGAAGTCCCTCAAGAGTCGACAGGGTTCTCCCCCTTTGAGATACTATATGGAAGATCTGTAAGAGGGCAAATGCAGATTTTGAGGGAACTATGGACAAAAGACATTGAAGAGCCAGAAGTCAAGAGTAGCTATAAATATGTCTTTGAGCTCAGGGAAAAAATGGAAGAGACCATGAAACTAGCAAATGAAGCACTGAAGTTGGCACAAGGGCGATACAAACATTACTATGATAGGAGATCCAGGCCTCGGAGTCTTCAGGTAGGCGATCAAGTACTGATTCTACTCCCTACAGACAGCAATAAGCTACTCATGCAATGGAAGGGTCCATTTAATGTAGAGAATGTTGTAGGCAAGAATGATTATGGTATAAACATTCATGGAAAAGTTAAACCTTTTCATATCAACATGTTGAAGAAGTATCTTCAAAGAGCAAAAGATATAATCTTAGATACAGCGTGTGCTGTGTTTGACAATGTTAGCAACTCAAGTATAGACATCCATGAGGATGAAGAGTTGCTGGAGATAGCACCAACCTCTGGATCAGAATCAATAAAGGATATTATGTTTGGCTTAAACCTTGACCTGCATCAGGAACGTCAAATCAAAGAACTTGTGCGGGAGTATGAAGATATCTTTACGGACATCCCTGGAACATCAAACAAAGGTGAGCATAAAATAGAACTTACATCGCATGAACCGGTGAGGAGTAAGCCATACCCGGTACCATATGGTGTCAAAGCATCTCTTAGGAAAGAGATAAAAGGTATGCTAGACATGGGGATCATCCAGGAGTCAGCATCACCTTATGCTTCGCCAGTGGTGATGGTAAAGAAATCTGATGGGTCAAATAAAGTACGTATAGACTTTAGAAAACTTAATCGTATTACTATATTTGATCGAGAACCAATGGTTACAGCAGATGATATTTTTGCCAGGTTATCAGAAAGCAATTTCTTTACAAAGATTGATTTCACCAAGGGCTACTGGCAGATCAAGGTTCGATCAGAAGATGTCCCAAAGACAGCTTTTGTTACTCCTGATGGCCAATATGAATTTCTTAAGATGCCTTTTGGGATGGTTAATGCAGGAGCCACATATGTTAAGTGTATGCGAACACTTCTTAAAGGTCTCGATAATGTGGAAAGCTATATAGATGACTTACTGGTACACACAAAGTCATGGCCTGAACATTTAGAAACCTTGCAAGAGCTATTTCAGCGTATTCGAAATGCAAATCTCACTGTTAGGCCAAGCAAGTATATTTTGGCTTCAGAAATGGTGCAATTCCTTGGGCATGATATCCAGGGAGGCACTTTGAGTCTTCAGGAAACCAATATTAGTAAAACTCAATCAGCCCCACAACCAAAGACTAAAAAGGAGGTTAGAACGTTTTTAGGACTTACAGGATTTTATCGTGCTTATGTCCCAAACTATCCAACCATTGCTGCTCCGCTATCTGACCTGACAAAGAAGGGGAAAAGCAATTTTGTACAGTGGCAAAAAGCCTCAAGAGAAAGCATACAACAGTCTGAAGTCTATACTGGTTAATAAACCTGTCCTGCGCCTTCCAGACCTAAACAGAAGATTCATCTTGAGAACAGATGCTTCGGACGTGGGACTAGGAGCAGTGTTACTTCAGGAATATGAGGATGGTTTGTTCCCCGTGAGTTTTGCCAGCCGTAAACTGTTGGACAGGGAGCAAAGATACAGCACTATAGAGAAAGAGTGTTTGGCTATTGTGTGGGCTCTAGAGAAATTCAAAATGTATTTGTATGGTGTTGACTTCACGTTACAAACTGATCATCAACCTTTGGCATTTTTGAACAGTTCGAAGTTTACAAATGACAGAATAATGAGTTGGGCAATGTTCTTGCAAAATCATCGATTCAGAGTAGAAGCAATAAAAGGTAGTTCAAACGTTGGAGCTGATTTTCTAAGCAGAGTAGTGGGATAATTCTTGTCACAATTCCGGGTTGACTTTTGACGAGATGTCTATACAGATAATGGTGGCTAAAACTTGATAAATTGAATTGTAATGTAGAGTATAAATTTGGAAATTTATACTTGAAAGGGGGCCCTGTGTCACAAATCAATATTTTGCATATATATTTATATATCAGCCCTGTATTATATTGATGTATAAGGATTTTTGTATATCATCATAAGCATTTTATTTTTGTTTATTGTTATAATTACTGTTTATATACGGTCTTATTCTACAGTTTATTTCTGCGTATATATTTATATATCAGCCCTGTATTATATTGATGTATAATGATTTTTGTATATCATCATAAGCATTTTATTTCTTTTGTTATAATTACTGTTTATGCACGGTCTTATTCTATCGTTTTTCATGTTAAAGTAGTTGAACTGTTATTTACTGAAAATAATGAGTGTAAAACTTGTGTGCTTGTTCTATTGTTACGAGTTAACGCTAGTTTCTTTATTTTATTTTGTAATATGTACATAAAGTCTTTCACAACAGATGTCGCCCCGCTATTCATGGATACATATTTATTGTTATAGAATTGGTGCTTTTGCGGAGTCCTTGGCAACGAGACGAGGCGACATCTAAACCTTTGTTTCGAGGGGAAGACACAACCGGTGGTGCTTCTAACGCACGTGTTATAACGGGATTTCTCTCTCTACCAGTTTACGACTGGAAGTGCGAGAGGATTATTATTATTATACTGTGAACTATTATATTACTTAAGAAGTTTTGCTCAATAGGGCGTTTTTGGGCAGTGTATGCTGCGGTTTGTGACTTTATATTGAAGTGTTAATAAAGGCTATACGAGAATAGCGAAATTAAGCAGAATAGTCTTATTTTATTTTCACACCTGCCAATTATTGAACCTGAGTTGTGACAATATATATATATATATATATATATATATATATATATATATATATATATATATATATATATATATATAATATATATATATATATATATATATATCATAGAGAGAGAGAGAGAGAGAGAGAGAGAGAGAGAGAGAGAGAGAGAGAGAGAGAGAGGAGAGAGAGAGAGAGAGAGAGCCAAAAATATGCTTACTATAAAATTCACTCTAGTACGTTATCATAGTCATATAGGCCATCACATAATTTCCAAAAAGGGGCTATATTTCGAGATGATTGCTTACTTTTTTTATACCAAATTATAGAAATATATATCTGTTAACCATTCCCTACTGTTTCAAGGTCAGCAATTACCCTGAAACATGTCCAATTTTATTATTTTTTATACCTACCCTACTCAGATATGTTTCTCCTGATTCAAAGATAGTTATTGGGTTATACAATCAAAGATTTGAATAATTCAACTGTGATTGTGATGGTCTTATTTTTTCTTCAATTTTATGCTATTAAATTTTTAATTCATCTAAAATAATTTATTTTGTGGTCGATATTGGACAGAAAAAGGCTAAATACATAATAACACAATATTTAATGGAAAGTGTGTGACAATTATGTAGTTTTATGTTACATATCAAAATGAATCTGATGAACAATTAGATGTGAGACTGGAAATATTTATAAAATGTAAAAATGGTCTTCATTGGAAATTTACAATAAAAAAGGATGAAGCATATACCATGAAAAAATATTTTTGTTCTGGTTAATCAAAATTGGAGCAATTTAAATGACCCACCAATATATCAATACACAAATTATGACTAATACCTCCAAATAATTCTCAAATAGGACTTACACAAGCAATTTCATTGCTATAAACATATATATTTAAAACAAAAAGTTTACGTTCACCAGAAAAAAAAAATGTCACTAGGCGAATATGGCAATAATTAACAGTCAGATTAAACAACATTTTAGGCTTTTCCTTTCCATATAATTTTTAGGTATATATGGCATTGAAACCCACCTAAAAAGCATCGTCTGTGACACTTAATATGGAAACGAATATTTTACTTTTTATTTTTATTTTTAGGTCAGCAGTTGGTGGTGGTGTGCGATTAAATCGAATATAGCTACATAAACGATCTTATTCCGAATAATTTTCATATCTACTGGAGTAATGGTCTGGGATAACAAAAAACTAATAAAGACTAATGGGTGACTCTAATAGAAGAATTAAAGATTCGTAACTACTTTTAGTTATTCTCCTAATGTTTATGTTCACTGTAATTTTTTAAAGACTTTGGCTGGCAAATAGGTCTTTATGGATCGATTTTCTTATTTAGTAAACGTGACCCGGCAAAAATGACGGGTAATATCTAGTTACACACACACTCACTCACTCACTCACTCTCTCTCTCTCTCTCTCTCTCTCTCTCTCTCTCTCTCTCTCTCTCTCTCACACTGATTTAACTCTTCCCACCTCATCTCTCTTTCCTAGCTACAAGTCGGTAGTTTGGCAATTTGGGTGAAATTTTGGTTATCGATTATAAGTCTCAGAGTAACCCCTCTCCCTCCTCATGACATGATTGGAAAA
Organism: Palaemon carinicauda; assembly: GCF_036898095.1. NCBI lineage: Eukaryota > Metazoa > Arthropoda > Malacostraca > Decapoda > Palaemonidae > Palaemon > Palaemon carinicauda. The sequence goes on from NC_090748.1 coordinate 30,918,984, forward strand.
ACACACACACACACACACACACACACACACACATATATATATATATATATATATATATATATATATATATATATATATATATATATATATATATATATATATATCCAGACACGTTGCTCTTTATGACATCATGAAAAAGTTTTTAATAAGCTCGTGGCCATATCAGGATTTCCTATGACAAGCACGTTTTACTAAAAGAGTAATATACAAACTAGGCCTATATAAGCAATAAGTTACATGTTGTGTCATGAAATTAATATTTTTTGCAAAGAAAGTCACATCAACCTATTCCACTAAGTGCTGTGGCTCAAAGATCGATACTCCAGAGTGATATGATTAGATTTGAGGATGAAGGGTTTCTTTTAGAAAATGCTTAATAACACTTCCGCGTAGGACTCTCACTTTGCTTGATATGAAAATAGTCAATCAATCAATTTCGGCAATATGTTTTACATTAAGCAGCTCTCTGAGAGAATCTATAAGGCTTACTGTTACTTCCTTGAAGCTAGATTTGCTGTTATAACTTTTTGGTTCTATAAAATGTATCTCAATCTTGACCTTTCTGCATATAGAGGCATATATACAATTTCCTTGATCACACATCGAATTCTATGCCTTATAAACAAATTTATGCTTTTGGACAACTGGTGGTAAAACGACTGCCTGGTGTATTGTAGAAATCAGTCGATTCTAGTGCTGAGATACTAATTGGTTCGTGATATAAATTATTCTGGTAATGTTTTCTTATTGATACAGACTAAACAATCACTATTTTTTTTTCTTTACTTTCAACAACGAGTATTTTAGACTGATGTTTTGAATAGCATTTAGTACCCTATTATCACTTAGTTCAACAAGTTTATATTGAGAAATTTAAATGAAGAAAATATTTTCCTTTCTGCTTATATTCTATAGCATTAATGGGATATGCAGAGGTTATTTTTTCTTTGAATTACTCCAAAGTGTTTTTACATTGCATTTTTTAAATTATACTATTATTATTTTCATTTGATAAATTTTGGAGCTGAACAGTAACTTAATAGAGAGTCTTTTTCCCTGATACCTTCTTCTTCCTCTTGAATATTTTGTTTATTGTAAAATTTTGAAATCTATACTAATCTGTTTTCTTTTTATGGTGATGAAATTATATTTGATATATTTCCTAAAATTGTATCGTCTGGAGATTTCGAGATATGGAGACAAGAGTTTATTGACTGAATTTACATGATAAGAAAGTCCTTCATATGTCATATTATCCGTTATCTTTTATCATTAAGCATCAAGCAAGGTTACTAAAACCTACTACATTAGAATATCAAGTGATCCGAATCCATGGTTGAAAGATATCATTATCTCTGCACATCAGTCTTAATATGAATAAAACTGTATAATCTGTAAACTAGATTTTAATGAAAATTTCAATATAATTTTCCTCCACAATAATAATTCACAAAGCAACAGGGTTTACGAGATGCCTCTTCGGAAATAAAGTAAGGAACACTACCGGGAATGTAGAATGGGACTTCCCATAGGAATATGCGAACATATTAAGGCTCAACATTTACACAAGGTGAATAATGCATTAGTTCATCAAAGTTGAAAAAGTTATCACCATATAAATTGGACTTATTCAAGGATAATTAATGAAATATAAATATCATAAAACTTACAGAAGTGCCTGGTCTCAATATTGGATATTTTATGGAAAATAATAAAAGTTTTATTTCAGAAAACAGACTTACACGTCACTTGACTTATAGATATCAACGGATAGCAAAACATTTTCAGCCTTGCTCGCTTGCAACTTGCCACTGACGGCTCTCCTCGTGAAGTGAATCTACTTCTGGCACTTTGGGTACGGCACCTACCCATACCTGTACTTGCTGCCATCCCCGATGTCAATATTTTGCCCATGAAGGACCTGATGACCAGAGTCGATTACTTTATTGACAATAACTTCTCCACCCTCCAGACCTCCATCAATGGCTCCACTCCTAACTTGTTCAGCTAGCATTCATGTGAGTCTCTGAATTACTACCCAAGTGCTAGCCATCACATGTCTGAGCCTTTGATCTGCAGTGGACTACTAGTGGCTGATGATGATTATGATGATGTACACTAGGTATATATATATATATATATATATATATATATATATATATATATATATATATGTAAATACACACACACACACACACATATATATATATATATATATATATATATATATATATATTTATATATATATATATATTTATATATATAAATA
>NC_090748.1:30926252-30931252 GCF_036898095.1 Palaemon carinicauda
ATATATTTATATATATATATATATATATATATATATATATATATATATATATATATATATATATATATATATATATATATATATATATATATATAATTCCCCCCCTCAAAAAAAAAATAACACATCTTCCTCAAAAATAAAAATAAAAATTAAGTATTACATGTAAAAATGTACACACCACTATATAAATAATTCCAATAATTTTTTTTAAGACCTCTGCAACCAAAACATAGAATACCCAAAGTGAGAAAAAATAAAATCATAACATCAGGTGTACATAACATTATCAATAACCTCCCTCTGTTTGCCGGAACTACGTGCTTCTTGGGCGGAACAGGGGTAGGAATAGATATTCTTTCATCCCTTGATTTTACTTGTCCGGGTTTACGGCACAATTTCGCAACACAACTCACTACCACCGTTTCACCATTCTTTTAAATCACTACAACACTTGCCCTTGCAACTTTCAACCGGTGGTCACTAGCCGTTTTCCCGAGAAAATCATTCATCTTCCCGCCCTTCTCTTATAACATTAAGTATAAGGTATTCACATTTACATTTTCTCTAACACTGCCTATCCTCAGGGCTGAACTTTAATCCTGCAACCACTTGCCATTCGGGAACCGCCCCGGCCCTAGCAACTAGGAATCATATAATTACATGAATAATACAGCATCCGCCTGACATATCTCATTTGACCTATTTAACCTCTAATTGTTTTTAGGTTCACTCAACAATGTTATACGTATTTCCGCACTCAGCAAAAATTACCACAACATTTACGTATAAATTTAGCATCAACATAGCACATTGTTATCATCACGTTTGTTTAAAACACGTCGAAAAAAGAAATGAGGTCTGTTCAAAGAACAACAACAGCAAGGGGAAAAAAAATTCAACTCATCAAATGAGGGATATCACGTATGCAGGGGTAAGGAGGAACACTTTTGAAAAATACCTCTTCAGGCACCACATTTATGTGTGCCTTATGGTGTTCAGACCATGCACCGCTAACAATGCTTTGTATCACAACTGTGTTAGACTTAACCATCTTTACTCGGTAGGAACCCAAATACGCTGGTTCCAGTTTGTGTTTCCTAGGTTATAATCGTTTTAAATACACAGGATCGCCCACAAATACTTTTACCGGTGCTGTTTTGAACCGACCATCATGATTTGAGCTGGGATTTTCATTACCTCTTTTCAAAAACCTTTCAGTGGTGTTCATTACTCTCATCAAAATAGATTTATTAAACTTGCACGGTATTGCTCAGTTGAATAATTTTGCAATTGTTGCGAATTAATGAGTACCGTATAGGGTAACACAGGATCCTGTCCATACACTAAAAAGAAAAGCATGTCCCTGAGCGAAGCATTATATGCAATGTTGAAAGCTAGCTCAGCTGTAGGAAGCATAGCATGACAATGAAGGGGGTCATCAGCTACTAAGTAACGCAAAATTCACACTACTTCCCTATTATGCGACTCTACTAAGCCATTTGCTGAAGGGCTGTATGCGGTCACTGAAAAGTGTTAAATTTTCATCAAGTCCGTGACCGATTTCACCACCTTATTTATAAACTCAAGACCATTATCACTTATCAAAATTTTCGGGCAACCAAACCTAATAATGAAAGAGCACAGAGCCTGGGCTAATGAATTTGCAGATTTATCCAACATTGCATAAGTATGAGTGTACCGAGTAAATGCATCCACAAATACACATATATACCTATGTTGTGTTAACCTAGTAGGAAATGGTCCTACTACATCCATATGCACTCTATAAAATTTAATGGATTCCACCAGCCACTTTCTGGCTTCCGGTACAGTGTTTTCATGTTCTTTGAAACAGTTACAAGCATGACAGCTTTTTATATAATTCTCTACAGATTTTTTCATTCCTAACCAAAAGAAGGATTCACATACTCTCCTTAATGTTCTATCAGTCCCTAAATACCCTGCATACAGACTTGCATGTACAATGTGGATGGCTCGTTTAATTAAAGTGGGAGGAAGAACTACCTGTGCACAAAATTCCTCTCCCCTCTTCTCGTAAGCACAATATCAGACATCATTTTCAATAAAAAATTTCTCACGAGGCACATTCCGAAATGACAGATAACTCTCCGATTCCCCTTTTATCATTGCTCACACTCTTTCCATCCATTCCTCTTTTTTTCTGTCCCTCTCGGACTTCTTTTATATCCCAACCTCCCAAGTCAATCAAACCTGCATCGTCAGGGCATTCTTTCTGGACACCCCTAGTCATGTCCTCGGTCATCCACATAGATTCGCCATTCGTATCTTTCTCTCTCTCTCTCTCTCTCGCTCTTCTTAGTTTACTCTCTCTCTCTATCTCTCTCTCCTCTTTCTCTCACCCCGTTTTCTTAATGCCCATAGGAAGAATTTTCATCCCGTTCTCTATTCTCTCTATTTTGATGGGGGTATTCAACATTTTGGTTACGTTCTTCATTCCTCGTTTGTGCCCTAGTTGTTACTCCTATCACTGCATCCCTAGCGAGCGCATCAGCTACCTTGTTAGCTTTACCTTCTATGTGGCGAAAACCCTTTATATTGAACTCTAACAATTTCTCAATCCATCTCTCTTAACGAGATGTCAAATAATTTTTATAATCCAAATCACTTAGCAACTCAATCAACTCACCTAATAAAAAGAACCGATGCCTCTCTAGAACCCAAAGAATAGCCAAAGCCTGTCGATTGAATGCACTATAATTCTTTTCTGCCCCTTTTAATGCACAGGAAGCAAAATTAATGGGTCTCCCTCTGCCTTTATCATCTCATTGACAAACTACGTCACCAATAGCTACGCTACTCGCATCTGTTGTCACTAAAAACGGGCGATCAAATCTAGGATATGCGTGTAATTCGTTGCTAGTTAAGGTAGCTTTCAAATGGTTAAAAGCCATTTTTTCTTCCCCTCCCCAACTTATACCTTTTTTTTCTGTAAAGCATCTAAGGGCCTCGCTATCGCTTCAAAATCTCTTATGAATTTACGGTAATACCCAGCGATCCCAAGTAACCCAGCTACTTCCTTAGAGTTACGTGGCCTGGGGAAATCTGTAATAGCCGCTACTTTACTGGGGCAGGGTTGGATACCTTCTGGGGCTATAATGTGACCTAAAAATTCTACCTGTTTATAGAAAAATTTGCACTTTGACTAATTTATTTTCATACCATTACGTCGCAATGCTTCTAAAACTTTACGAATATTATCATTATGTTCTTTGGCCGTTTTCCCTGTAATTAAGATATCATCTAAATAAACAAGAACATCATGGCCAATTAAGGGTGATAAAACCGCCATCCTTACTCTAGAAGAATGACTTGGAGCATTTTTAACAACGAAAGGAAGAAAATTAAACTTAGATAATTGAATGTTAGCTATAAATGCCGTTTTACATTTACTGTCTTCCTGAATGGGTATTTGATAGTATTCAGATTTTAAATCAACAATTGTAAAATATTTGCTATCCCATACCTTCACAAGTAATTCTTCGATTAAGGGCAATAGAAATGCATTATCCTCAGTGGGTGCATTCAATTTCCTATAATCAACACACAATCTTACCCTTTCTATCTTTCCCTGGAAATGAATGGATACCTTATAAGGACTTGACCTTATTGGCTCCGCCTGCCCAGTTTCAATTCCAAAGGGAAATTGATCAATCCTCCCGTGTGGCTCATCTCCAATTGCAATTACATCAGAATAATTATTGACAATGTCATTAACTACAGGCTGATTTTCTGAGGGACATAATTTTCGCGCCTGCATAATCAAATTCTGAGTACGTTCGTCTGTGCGGGCTGGAGTTGGGGCTCCCAACATCCCATTACAAGCATTTTCACATAACTCTAATTCACACAAAGAATCACTTCCTTGAACAACTTTTATTTGACAAATTAACTATCGTTATATCAGCTCTGTTCTCTTTAATTTCTGTCAAGCCCTCTAATATCATATGTGCCCAATTGTCATGGGGTTTAACAACTACCTTGGTTCCTTCCGCAAGAGGGCGACACAGGGTCACAGATATGCTCGTAAGGGTCTGGGGGGACAACACTTCTCCTCTCTCAGGTACAGCTGTTACCCTACTTAAATGTCTCTCCGAGCTAACACACACACTTACTTTTTTCAGGACTTTCTATCGGCAAAATGTACCCTCCTGCTTTTACTGTTACTGTATCTTTTCCCCCAAAAATGCAAATATTATTACTAGATATAAAGCCTATTCCTAGGATAGCCTCGATTCCTGGAATTCGCAAGGTGGGCAAGACAAAAAAATCATGTTTGAACTTCACAGACCTCACCTTAAACTGGACGATAGATGTATGGTTTAGGGGTAGTTTATTTCCTCCTGGCGTGTCAAGAACAATGGATGCTGCTGGCTATAGTAGATTTGATAAAAAAAAGGAAATTCAATAAATGAAACACTGGCTCCCGTGTCAATCAGAGCTCAGGTGGATTTATCTTGCAGGTCGATCCTAACTGCTAACATTCACACCCGGCCATTAAGAAATATGGGGCATGGGGCGATGACCTCCACTGCCATGCCGCTGCCCCCTGGTCCTCTCCCTAGTGCTGCAGGTGTGAGGTGGGGGGTGCCGATGGAGGTCCCAGTGCCTGCTCTGTCACGTCTGTTGTCACTGCTTCCTCGGCTACTGTTTGTGATGTCATGCCGGGGGTGGGGTGGGGGGGGGGGGAGGGGGAGTGTCATCGAACTCCCTCACCTCCCCCTTCCTCTGTTTCCTTTTCCTCGGACGTTGGGCAGGAGGAGGTGTGTGTGTGTGGACCAGCCTGCCCGCCATGGGCGTTTTTTGCTGGGCACTCTCGAGATAGATGACCGTAGATCTGACAAGTGTAACAGCGGAGGGATCCTTGGGTGAGGCACTCCACTCGTCGGTGCCCCTCTCCCACACAGTCCCAACATCAGAAGACTCTGCTAATCTGTTGACTCCATTCCCCCTTACCACTC
>NC_090748.1:30936252-30961252 GCF_036898095.1 Palaemon carinicauda
TCTTTTTTAAAGTATATGATAATCAGTAAAAATTTCCTTAGTGCTCATATATACTTCAAAGGTACCGACTAATGCATAATATATGAAATGTATTATTGGCTTTCCAATCCTATTCAGAAATATAATCGAAATGTCATAATAATAATAATCCTTAAAGAAGTACAATATCATGAGGCGCGTGACAGTTTGATTAATTGTATTGGATAAAATAACTTTATTCTTAATCCAAAGAAAGACAACTCCTGACAGAGAGATTGATTTGGGCCTAGAAGAAGATAGAAATCTTCAAGAGACAGGTATATCGAAGGTTATTTTGTTATCATTCAATAAAAAGTGAAATGAAGGAATTTAGACCTGACTCTCCGTATTTTCTACTGATATAGAACTAACCAAATTAAATTTATACACACACACGCACACACACATACACACACACACACACACACACACACACATATATATATATATATATATATATATATATATATATATATATATATATATATATATATAAAATATATATATATATATATATATATATATATATATATATATATATATATATATATATATATATATATATATACATATATATATATATATATATATATATATATATATATATATATATATATATATATATATATATATATATATATATGTGTGTGTGTATATACATACATATATATATATATATATATATATATATATATATATATATATATATATATATATATATATATATATATACATATATATATATATATATATATATATATATATATATATATATATATATATATATAAATATGTATATATATATATATGTATGTGTGTATGTGTGTGTGTTTGTGTGTGTGTGTGTGTGTGTGTGTGTGTAGCTGCATAATTACATTTGAAATATACATTCATGCATATGGACGCAAGAATACCTACTATATTTCGCTTTGAGGAAGTCTTCGGCTTCCGTAGGAGGTTATCTGTTCAACTAAGAAATCGGGCACTACGTTCGAATGGGGCACTATTATTCCTTTTTTTCAATATTACTGTAGTAATTTTGCTTGATGATTTTTTTTAACTTTGTACTGTAGTTTGTTGGTATCTTTCACGTTTTATTGCTCTGGTTAAGACAATATTCAACTCAAGCATCAAGAAAATCATTGATGACGGAGAGAAAGACTTAAAAGCAGCTGTATAATGAAATGTAAGGCGTTTTCATGGATATCATCTATGGTTGGTCGTTCACAGAAACTTCCTTAGAAATATGTTTACCAAATAAGATTATTTTTTGAGCTGTCGGTCTGCAACACCGCCAATTGTACTTGGTCGTCCGTTTTATCTCAATTTGCGATGATTGTTTTCCTAGGTGATGATTGGAATGACCTCCGTTGACAATAGAGTAATTGAAAATATTTAAGAAATTGGTACAGTGATTTCATAACATAGATTAATTGAATAAGAATTATAAATGGTCCAGTGACAGCTTTATAAAATTATTATTAGGGTCTCACTCCAACTCGTTAGTTCCTTTGGCCGTTGCAACCTCACCATCCTTGTAAGCTAATGATGGGGTGTTTGGGGGAGCCTATAGGTCTGTATGTTGAGTCAATAGCAGCCATTGCCTGGCTCTCCTTGGTCCTAGCTTGGGTGGAGAGGGAGGTTTGGCGCTGATTATATACAGTATATATATATATATATATATATATATATATATATATATATATATATATGTATGTATATATATATATATATATATATATATATATATATATATATATATATATATATATATATATATATATATATATATATATATATATATATGGTTAGTCTCAAGGGCATTGTCCAGAATTTCATTTTAATCATTTATCAGAAAAATAGTTTCATCATGATATACACATAGTACTTTGTTGCCATTATTAAAGTCTAATGTACTTGAAGTGCCAGAGTATTTTTGTTTTCTTTTTTTGGTAAATTGTAATACTTTTCAATGTTCTGTTGACTTTCAGATTATTCTAATATTATAAAAGAAAATGATTTTGCTTATGAGTGTGTGTCAAATTCACCTTCAATATATCAGAAAGGAGCGTTTTCAAGGAAAACATTAAATCTTTATGTAACTCTTTTAATACATAGGTATAATATTTATAGTTCTTTAATGCATTTACGTGTTATCTATAACTAATAACATATACATATATTACAAAGAAATAAAAAGAATTCATAAATTTGCTGCAGTTCAGATTTTTGCCAATAATGGTAATAAGTTAAAAAGATGACTAAATAAAACATAATTAAATTGACGGGATACCATATTATACCCATCATTGTAAAACGCTGAACTTAAAAGGGGTATCGGTCAGAGTATTGATTGATAACTAAGAAAATCTTTCATTGTGGGTGGGTTCTCTTGTCTTCAATTACAATCAACTAAGATTTTTCTAGGATTCTAATTGCCAGCGGAAGACTAATTTTTTTTACCCAGCAATGTTGGTATACTGAATTTCAGAAATAAATTCTACACAAGTATTTCAAAAATAGTAATTTAATGCCTTATTTTTTGCAGTTGAATTATTTGGATTTGGATTTTACAGTTAATCACGAATAATTACTTAATCGAAAAAAGTGAATGGTCCTAATTTGATGTGGTATTTATTTTAGTATGCTGTCTAGCATATGAAATGACTCGAAGAAATATATGAACATTTATTCATTTTTCTTTGATTCGGAACCGTCATTTTCTATGGAGAATATTATATTTAAGAAAACTCATATTTCGCCGATAAATCAACTTCACCTTCCACTCAATATGTACAGAAAACTTTACTTTAATTGATTTCAGTTCGTAGGGGACGTAGAATATTGATTAGCGAACACAGAATGATTGAGAAAACATGGAAACTTACATCAAGCTAAAGTGTCATTGGATGAATAAAGTTTAAATGGGTACATATCAAATCTAAAATGGTTAGGAGGAACAGATGTAATCATCAGACAAAAATAGAACATGCTATTTGTAGCTTTAAAAATAATTTATTGTATATTTCTTACAAATTCAAGGTACCATTTTAAGTTATGTTTGTAGTTTTCAAACATTTCAGTTCTTAAGTGACCAATTTCATGAGAAGTACAGTAATTAAGACATCCCATTGTAATATTTCTGCGTATGTAGTAATGTTTGATCGATTCGATTCTAAGTACAAGAAAAATTATAACTTAGATCCTAGCGATAAATTTTTGAATTTTGCTTAATTATACCTACTTAGTAAAGTCCATCTAGATGTAAAGGGGTAAGAAATCCGTTTACGATTAGAAAAAGTGCGAGATTCTTGTGGTCTTACCACTTTGGTCCCTCTGAGAAACCAGAAAGTTACTCACCCTTTGATGTGTAAGAGGGCATGATGTTAAAAATAAGTATGCATGCATAAACACACACACACATACACACACACACATACACACACACATATATATATATATATACATATATATATATATATATATATATATATATATATATATATATATATATATATATAAATATAAATGTATATATATATATATATATATATATATATATATATATATAAATGTATATATATATATATATATATATATATATATATATATATATATATATATAAATATATATATATATATATGTATATATATATATATATATATATATATATATATATATATATATATATATATATATATATATATATATATATATGTATATAATATATATATATATATATATATATATATATATATATATATATATATATATATATACATATATATATATATATATATATATATATATATATATATATATATATATATATATATATATATATATATATATATAATATATAAAGGAGATCGTATTTTGTAAAAACCTTGTTAAAAGGAATGGTATTGATTCTGATTTATTGATTATTTTGATAATAAAATTTTAAATCTCAGCTCTGGTCTTTTTAAACTAGACATTCATCTTGTCAATGAAAATGTAAGGAAGTACAAAGTAAACGTTTAGTTCAAGGATTGTTACATTGCTAGTATTTTATTACATTAAGACAATTGTTTATTCATTTTTTAACGAATTTTAATTACTTTAGCACATTGATGATAATTTGCTTGTTTGTGACTTTTATTTCAGTTTTTGTAGGTTTCTTTAATTTCTTATTTCACTTTATACCCTGGAGAAGTATACGTAATACACGAAAGTGCTTGGAACCTGGTCTTTTACTTTCCTGTTTCCTGTGGATTTTACACTTTAATATCTGTCACGTGCAGTTTTGTGAATGATAAGTAATATGTACGTATGTATATATATATATATATATATATATATATATATATATATATATATATATATATATATATATATATATGTGTGTGTGTGTGTGTATATATACATATATATATATATATATATATATATATATATATATATATATATATATATATATATATATATATATATATATAAATATATACATATATATATGTATATATATACCTATATATATATATATATATATATATATATATATATATATATATATATATGTACCTTTGTATATACATATATATATGTATATATATATATATATATATATATATATATATATATATATATATATATATATATATATATATATATATATACAGTAGAACCTCGGTTTACGAACGACTCCGCTTACGAATTTTTCGGTTTACGAAGTGACTTTCTCTGAAAAATTCGTCTCGGTTAACGAATATTGTATCGGTTAACGAATTTAAATTTCCCTCCCACGCGCCGTTTTTTGTGGAAAAGTGTTAAAACCGCGCTTCCTGATCGCATTTTTCATGGAAATAACTTAACGACAGCATCTCACAATGGAGTCACGTGACTCCTCCCACGCATACCTACCTCCCCCTAAACCCCTTTATTACCCCCTTCACTCGTTCATTATCTCAGTATCCGCCGTCTCGATAGCATACATACTTAGTGAATTCGTGGACGATTTCTTTGTGATTTTTACACGTGGCTTGTGATTTGTTTTATTTTCACTCATTTGTGATTACAGTACTGTACTGTGTATTATTGTGATAGACAATGGCTCCTAAGATGTCGAAGAAGGAAAGCAGTAAGAAGAAGCTGATGATAACGATCGAGATGAAGAAGGAGATCATCGAGAAGCATGACCAAGGCATGTGTCTGAAAGACATTGCTAGTTTTTTCAATCGCTCGCAGTCGACGATATGCACAATATTAAAGAAAAAAGAAGAAATAAAGGCCGCTAAAGTAGCTAAAGGTGTATCGTCGTTGTCAAAACAACGGCCACCTATTCTTGATGACGTAGAAAATTTATTAATGGTGTGGTTAAATGAAAAGCAGCTCGCAGGAGATTCAGTAAATGAGAACATGATTTGCGAGAAGGCAAGAACCATTTACGAGGACTTGGTGAGAAGTGAGCCAGGCACATCAGCAGAAAAACAAAGTTTTAAGGCAAGCCGTGGTTGGTTTGAAAAATTCAAGAAGAGAACGGGTATCCATAGTGTTGTTCGGCATGGCGAGGGGGCCAGCGCCGATACGAAGGCAGCAGAGTCTTTTGTGAAAGAGTTCAAAAGGCTCGTGGACTCCGAGGACTACGTTTCCCAACAGGTGTTTAATTGCGATGAGACAGGCCTCTTTTGGAAGAAAATGCCCAGGAGGACGTATATCACGGCAGAAGAAAAGGCCCTTCCTGGCCATAAGCCCATGAAAGACCGTCTAACCCTGCTGTTCTGTTCCAACGCCAGTGGGGATTGCAAAATTAAACCTCTCCTGGTGAATCACTCGGAGAATCCACGAGCCTTCAAGAAGAACAATGTGCAGAAGAAAAAGTTGCACGTCATGTGGCGTTCTAATACGAAGGCTTGGGTGACAAGGATCTTCTTCGTTGAGTGGATGAACGAGGTTTTTGGTCCCGAAGTCAAGATATACCTCCTGGAGAAGGACCTCCCACTCAAAGCCTTGCTGTTAATGGACAATGCTCCTGCCCATCCTCCAGCCATTGAAGAGGACATAGCGGAGGAATACAAGTTCATTAAGGTGAAGTTCCTACCCCCCAACACCACTCCAATACTCCACCCCATGGATCAGCAAGTGATCTCAAATTTTAAAAAACTTTATACCAAAGCTATGTTCCAGCGCTGCTTTGAAGTAACAGAGGGCACCAACCTTACCCTCAGAGAGTTTTGGAAGGATCACTACTCCATCTACAACTGCCTGACTTTAATTGATAAAGCCTGGCAAGGAGTCACCAGGAGAACCCTCAATTCCGCCTGGAAGAAACTGTGGCCCGACGCCGTTGCAGAACGGGATTTCGAGGGGTTCGAACCCAACCAGGAGGAAGCAGTTGACGAGGATATTGTGTCCTTGGGCTAGGCAATGGGGCTGGAGGTGGACACGGATGACATCGACGACCTCCTGCAGGAGCATAAGGAGCAGCTGACCACCGAGGAGCTGAAGGACCTGCACGAGCAGCAGCAAAGAGAGGTAATAGAGGAAATCTCATCTGAGGAGGAGGGAGGCACTGCAAAATCACTGTCTTCGAGTGAGATAAAAGATTTTTTAAAGAAGTGGGAAGACGTGAAAAGTTTTCTTGAGGAAAATGTCCCGAATAAGGCTGAAACAGACCGTGCAATAAATTTATTAGTCGATAATGGGGTGGGTCACTTCTATAAAATTTTAAAGAACAGACAAAAGCAGGTGTCTATTGAAAAATATCTTGTGAAGGGGGAGAAAAGAACTGTGAAAGACGACGACCAAGAGTCTCGCAAACGCAAAACCAGTGATAGTGAACGCCATTCTCGCGAGAGAACTCCAGTCAACGTTCCTGAAGTTCTCATGGAGGGAGATTCTCCCTCCAAGCAGTAACCCCCTCCTCCTCCTTCCCCTCCTCTCGTCTCCATCAAGCCAGCATCAACACTCCTCTAAGGTAAAGTTCAGGTTTACTGTGCATGCATATCCATATTTTCATCATTAAATGACTGCAATATTTTAATAATTTTGTGTAGAGTACAGTAGAGTACTGTATGTGTAAGGAAAAATTTGTGAAAATTGGTTTTTGTAGATGGGTTGAACTAATTATTTCGATTTTATAACATTCTTATGGGGAAATTCGTTCCGCGATACGAATTTTTCTGTTTGCGAGTTCGCATTAGGAACGAATTAAATTCGTAAACCGAGGTTCTACTGTATATATATATATATATATATATATATATGTATATATATCTATATCTATATATATATATATATATATATATATATATATATATATATATATATATATATATATATATATATATATATATATATATATATATATATATATATATATATATATATATATATATATATATATATTTCGAGTTAAATGGCAGGTCAGGATTAGAAGAGAGATTATTCGAGTACCATATGTGGATGACATCATGGTGAGAGTAAGAATGGATTGGGTTTGGGCATAATTTTCGCGCTTCCCTAGAGAGATTACTTCATCAAAATTTTAACCTGGCTCCGCAAGGCACGAGTAAAGTTGGAAGACCCAGGTCTAAATGTCGTGGGCCTATGAAGTGTGAAATTAGAGATGATGAATGGAAAAATATTGAATTGATAGCTCGAGATAGAGACGACTGGGGAAATCTATCTAAGGCTCTTTTCGTCAATAGGCGTGATGTTGAAGCCGTAGGCACAAATCAACTAACCCCCTCTTCACCCTGCCGTTATCGTCTCCATCTCCCACTGGTACAATTTTAGGGATATTTACCTCCTCCTCTTCCTCCCCTGCATCTCACTCTTCCTCTTCAACCAACTACTGCTGTCCTTATCTAGTATAAGCCTTGCTGAAACTGTAGTGTATATTACTGCTATATATGTACAGTATTATGGTAGGTATTAGGTTAGCCACTGCACCAGTCACCTTTTGAGATACTACCATTAGAGAGTTATGAGGACCTTTGACTGGACATACAGTACAAAATTGGATCATTCTCTCTGGTTACTGTTCACTTTCTCCATTGCCTACACTTACACCGAATAGTCTGGCCTATTCCTTACATATTCTCCCTAGTCCTCATACACCTGATAACACTGAGATTACAAAGCATTTCTTCTTCGCTCAAGGGTTTAACTGCTGCACTGTAATGTTTCCGTGGCCACTTTCTTCTTGGTAAGTGTAGAAGAGACTCTTTAGGTATGGTGAACAGCACTTCTAGGAGAAGGACACTCCAAAATCAAAATATTGTTCTCTAGTCTTGAGTAGTCCCATAGCCCCGGTACCATGGTCTTTGACTGTCTTGGGTTAGAGTTCTCCTGCTTGAGGGTACACTCGGGCACAATATTCCATTTCGTTTCTATTCCTCTTGTTTTATAAGAGTTTTTATAATTTCTGTAGGAATTATTTATTTTAATGCAGTTATCGTTCTTAAAATATTTTATTTTTCCCCGTTTAATTTCCTCACTGGACAGTTTTCCCTGTTGGAGCCTCTTGCCTCATAGCATCCTCCTTTTCCAACTAGGGTTGTAGCTTAGCAGGTAATAATAATAATAATAATAATAATAATAATAATAATAATAATAATAATACAGTAAAGCTCTGTTCTGTAAGTGTTCGCTTTTTTGTTCGGACAACTATCACTGTTTGATACCTCGCCAAAAAAGTAGCCTATATAAATATATGTACATTGCATATAGTATTTTATGTATAGTACTGTACTGTATAATTAATAAACAATGGTACACATTCCTGTAATAGTATACTGTACAATATGCATACAATGTTACTGCATTCAAGATAAACTTTGTGTACATATTTTATACAAAGACCACTACCCCATTTTCCAACGTTGCTTTACTAGGCAGTAGTGAAGCATAACGCAAACCAGGATGTGTCGTTTCTTATGCAGTATTTCAGGGAATCCTACTCCTGTACAGTTTTTACATTTACAGGGTAATGTACTGTAGATGTATGCACTATTGTATAAATACATCACTTTTGGACATGGAAATGTGATTCTGCTCAAAAAACGAACAAAGCCGGAGATGTCCACGCAAGGAGAGACAATGCAAGACTATGGAAAAGTTAGCGTGAGATTGGATGATGTGCTGGGCGGTGAGGGAAGTGGCGCAAAGCAATCCAATTGCAAAGGAGTGCAGGGTGTTTCAAATCAGAGGCTGCGAGAGTGATTCTCACGAACCCTAGAATATGAGATTTTCTAATTGATAGGTTATGCTGTTCTCTGTTTTGCGAACGAGCGAAATCGTGAAGGATGAAAAGTGAGGGCTTACTGTACTTAGGAGAGACAGTAAGTGTTTCCCCAGGACATGCGACTGAAATTAGAATTCGAATAATTATGGGATGGAGAGCTTTAGTAAACAATATGAGATTTGGAAAAGTGATATGATACTTTCTCTAAAAGAAAAGTGTTTAATCATATGGTCTAACCAGTATTACCTTTTGCATCCGAAACTTGGAGCCTTAGAACTCCCATCCCATCGTTATCACCGCATAAAGGGATTGACGGTGTGATAGATAGCCCCTGGCGTGGTTTATAATTTGACAGAGCCTTTGACTCAATAGTTCAACGGCAAGGCAGCAGTTTCCAAAGTTATTTTCAGTGGACCTAGCCTTAGGCTAAGAAGTAAGACTGTCACGCCACAGCCGACTTACACCCCTACCACAGGGCATTTTCTAAGACCTGAGAACATAAGCTAGTTATAATTCAAATAGTATGGAAAGAATAATAATACGAATACGCATTAAGAAAAAAACTACAACAGCATAGTTACGAGATCAAACTAAAGTAGAAGATATTCTAACCTCATGTAAGATAAAATAAATGGCCAAGAGCAGGACATATAATAAGAATGACAGATAATAGATGGCCAATACGAATAGCAGAATGGGTACCTAGTGATACCAAAAGAAGCAGGGGTAGGAAGACAAGATAATGGATTGGCAACCTAGGAAACTTTTCTGGCATAAACAGGCATAAAAAAACCATTAAGGGACCTGAGTTGGAGGACATGTTTAAAGGCTTTGTCGTAAGGTGGACTTGGTACGGTTGTTGATAAGAGTAATTCTTTGCGAATAAAAATCTTGAACCACAAAATCGAAGTAGAATATTTTGATGACTAGATAAATAAGGACGAGAAATAGAGAGTCATTAGGTAGAATAGGGTCATTATATTATTATATGCTAATACCTAGATAAAACTAAATATATTAATGATAAAGTATAGACTATAGATTATATACTTAGCATTTGAAAAAGTTTAGCTTTTTTTATTTTCTAATTTCAATGTATGCAGTCAATAAAGATTTCATATCCATCAATAAACCATTTCCTTAAATTTATGTTACTGAATATGAAAAATTATGGCCTTAAAACTGAGTTTGAGAATGAACAGTAAAATAATTTAGTTTTAAAAATTATTAAGAATTAATTTTGTAATAATTTAGGATAAAGAAAATTCTTCCAGTATAGTGCATATTATCATAAAAACTGTAAAAGAATAAATTAAAAAAGAAAAATACACACACAAATATATACATATATATATATATATATATATATATATATATATATATATATATATATATATATATGTATATATTTATATTATATATATATATATATATATATATATATATATATATATATATATATATATATATATATATATATATATATATATATATATATATATATATATATATATATATATATATACGCATATATATATATATATATATATATATATATATATATATATATATATATATATATATATATATATATGTATATATATATATATATATATATATATATATATATATATATATATATATATATATATATATATATATACATATATATATATATATATATATATATATATATATATATATATATATATATATATATATATATATATATGTAATGATTAGAATAGTTAATATTACATGTTTAAAACAAATGACGTAATATGTCATGTTGGTTGGGGGAGCTAACCCTGGGATTTGCTGTAGTCATTCAAATCGTAAACAGGACATACAATGCAAGTCTCAGCAATTTGACATTCTTCTTAAACGTCAACACATTGTCTCATCGTGTGAAAGTTTGTGACGTCACCGGATGCAGGTGTCTTCCGAGTTTGTGACGTGTCTAAAGTAAACTAAGCATACGATATCTGTGATATCGATAATTTAGTCAGTTCATATCTATACTTCACCAGAATTGGTCATCTGGACCAACCCAGCTTCCTCCAGTGATGGAGATGTTTAACTCTGTTGTTTTTATAGAATAAAGACTTAAAAACTATTAAGATGTATTCAGTTACCATTTACATACATCTGAAAACAACTCATACTCAATGTGTGCTTATAACAGTAGCACGCCAATAAATGGTGGCAGCGGTTAAACTCTAAGACAGCGGTTAAACTCTAAGACAGCGGTTAAACTCTAAGAATTAGAGAAAAATCATCAAGACTTCAAAATAATAGCTGTAAAACCAGAGAAATATCTTCAAGACTTCAACATAAAAGCTGTAAAACCAGAGAAAGATCTTCAAGACTTCAAAATAAAAGCTGTAAAACCTGAGAAAGATCTCCAAGAACTCAACATTATCTACAAGAATCTACAATTTTGACTAAGTCCAACGAAACAGCTAACATCAACATATGTTAGAATACAACCTGAATCTTCAATCAACATCCTAGGAAACCCAAGGACTGGCGTTCAACAATTGCAAGACATATCCAGGAAGAACTACATTCAACAAGAAACTAGAACGAGACATCGCTAACAAAACATCAATAGAGAGAGAGAGAGAGAGAGAGGACGTGTCTACTTCATATATAAGCTAAGTACAGACATTTTGTATTCATTCCAGTTTGGGCAGTGAAGTGTAGTTATCACAAGTCGTTAGTCGATTATTACTGGGGTGAGTGAATTGCTAAACTTTGTTATAGGAAATTCCGAATTCTCATTTAGAATTTTTCTTTCTTTGTGCTAATTCCTTTTTCTTTCAGAAATTCTCGGGGAAATGTTTTGGGATTAGTAACATTGTTGGGGGAATTTTATTATACATATGCGTTTACGCAGTGGGCGTCTGTACTCATATAGATATTTTGATAGAATTGCAAGGGGTCAAAGAGATAGAAAAAAAATAAAATACAGCAGTAATGGCTCCTCCTGTCAGCCCTACCCCTGGACCTAGTGGTGTAGGCCAGGCTAATCCTCCTCCAATTGTGACGCTTGTAAATGCCAGGTCAGCAATCCTTCCTTTTCAAGGTCGGGTCAACGGGTTCTTGCCACAAAATGTGGAGTCATGGATTTCATCCGTTGATGCCCATTTAAATGCCAAACAAATCGTAGATCCTTTTGTACAATTACAAGAAGCTAAAAGTTTTATAGATTTTTCTAAGGGGGATGCGAGTGCATATTTAAGAGGTGTTTCATTTCAAGAAGCAGTTACTTGGGATGATTTCAAAGTTAGGTTACGCGCGATCTATGGGGGTGAGGAAGCCTTGGATGTAGTGTTAACGTTACGAAATACACTTAATCAAGCCACTATGAATCGGCTTAATGTTATTGAGAGAGCAGCTCTCATAGCTGATAGGCTTAACGAATATCAGGACATTTTAGGTAATTCCACTTGGGTTACTAACGATAACATCTCCGTGAAAGATTTTTTGCGATTAATGTATTTAACTTGCATGACACTTATGTTGCCTGAAGCTTTAGTGCGGTGTTTTGATAAGAAGTTAACGCCTGCAAGTACGGAATTGGATGTCTATAACCAGATAAAGAAACACATGTCCAAGTGTCCAGATCTCGATCCCGTGTTAACTCAAGTTTTTGCAAAGAATGGAACAAAACCACAAACAGTGAACGTAGTTAGCAGTCCAGTAGCGGGAGTGACGTGTTACAACTGCAAACGTCAAGGTCACATAAGCGCAGACTGTAGAACAAAATTTTGCTCAATTCACAACACAGCAACACATTCTTATAGTCAATGTTACTCGCGTAAGACACAACAATATCCTAGAAATACACAGTCAATTCCACAGTCAGTTCCATATGGAAATAAAAAGAAAAATCCTCATTTTAATAATAAGAAGAAACAACCAAATGTCAATGCAGTTCAGAGTCCGAAACAAACAAACACTTCTTCAAATATCGCTGAGCCTGGGCCGTCAAACCAGACCTCGCAATGTCAGACTAATTTTCAGAATGTGCAGAGCAAAGCAAATACCACATAGTTAACTCTAGAGGGGAAGAGAGTGATGTTGGGTCAAGGTCATTCATGTCAACATCAATAGTATTGAATAATCAATTTAATGTTTTATCAGATAATTGTGAGACAATAGATTTTCCTATGAAACACACGGCTGAATTAAGTAAAACAGTGCATGCTCCCGTAGATTTGCAACGAATTCATACAATAATAAGCCAAAATGAGTTACGGCCAACCTTATATGCTGTAAATTTAGAACACAAATCCTTTACGTTATTTTTTTACTCTGGTAGTCCACGTAATATTATGGATTTGAAGAGGCATCATTTGTTGTTTCCGAACTTTCCGATTGAAAAATCAGGAATTAGACTTTCAGGTATAGGAAATAATGAATTAAACGTCATAGGCATAACTCATATTCAGTTCAGAGTCGGTAATCGCACGTTTGCCGATTCATTTGTTGTTGTAAAAAACATTAATATGTATCCAGCTGTAATTATAGGATACCCATGTATGGGAAATCAAAACATTATCTTAGCTCCTGCCAAGCACAGCGTGTATATCAAAGGGAAATTCTATAAGTCTTCTAATACCTTAAAGTCAGTTTTGGATAAAAAGGAGACGACAAATGTAACCGTAACGTACGTTTAAGAACCAATAACTTGTCTCACTAATAAAGAAATAATATACGCGACCCAGCAGAATTCTCGTTCACCCGTAATATCATCTTGCACGCAATCTATCGAACCAAACATACCTTCGAATTTAATAGTGCAAATAAAGAAAACACTACCGGGATCTGAAATATTAATCCTTTCCGATACTTTGAAAACTAACGGATTGTCTGTCACACAAGCTATTTATACAGTAGGCTCACATCAGCAATGTAATATCGAAGTCTGTAATCATTTAAATAACACTTTAGTAATTCACAAAAATCAACATATCTTGGATGTAGAAGTTTATAAACATCGTATTCTTACCGTTGCTGAAATCAATCACTCTCAATCAGTTGCGGATGAATCCCTTTTGCGATCTATTAAAAATAAAATCAGTAAGGACATTCAAGACGAAGAAATTCAGCAGAAAATTTTTGAACTTTTAACTAAATATCAAGATGACTTTTCCACTACGGATGGATCCTTAGGAAAAACAGATGTGATCGAGCATCAAATAAGGTTAAAGGACAAGCAGAAAATTATATATGTACCCTCGTACAGACTCCCTATGAAATTCCAGAATGAAATAAATGATGAAGTAGGTAAAATGTTAGAGGAAGGAGTCATTAGAAAATCAAACAGCCCTTATAATTTTCCTTTAATAGTTGTACCGAAAAAAGATCGAACATGGCGTATCTGCGTCGACTTTCGTCGTCTAAACGAGGAAACGATCCCTGATCGATTCCCAGTGCCATGTACTGACGATATTTTGTCATTGTTAGGTCAGAATAAATATTTTACCAGTTTGGACTTACTTAAAGGCTTTCACCAGATATCATTAGAAGAAGATAGTATCCCATACACAGCCTTCAGCACAGCCAGGGGACATTATGAATTTTTACGGATGCCTTTTAGTTTACATTGTGCTCCTATAACATTTACAAGAATGATTAACATAGTGTTTGGAGACTTGTTAGGGGATATATTGCATGCCTGTATGGATGATCTTGTAATCTTTTCCAACACCTTGGAAGAACATCTACGTAAGTTAGAACTAGTACTACAGAGATTAAGACAACATAACTTAAGGGTAAAGATTAGTAAGTGTGAATTTTTCAAAACAGAATTAATATATTTGGGTTTCATGGTGTCAAGCCAAGGTCTTAAAGTAGTCCATGATAAGGTGTCGGCTATACGTAATTTTCCCATACCTACTAATGTCAAGGGAATACAGCAATTTCTGGGTTGTAGTAGATATTACAGGCGTTTTATACGCAACTATTCAATAATAGCCGCTCCTTTAACTGATCTTACGAAGAAGGGCGTAGATTTCATATGGTCTGAGCAACATCAACAGGCGTTTAATACTTTGAAAGATGAACTGTGTAGTTCTCCTATCTTAAAATTTCCTGACTTCGGTAAGGAATTCTTCATTGCAACAGACGCCTCAGACTTAGGAGTAGGAGGGGTAATGCTTCAGCAATATGATAAACAGTTTTTCCCGATAGCTTTCTATTCTCGAAAATTGAGAACTTCCGAAAGTAAGTATGCAGTAATAGACAAGGAAGGACTAGCTATTGTTAATTCGCTAGTACATTTTAAGTTCATAATTTACGGTTATCCCGTTAAGGTTCTTACTGACCATAAACCACTAACAGAGTTCTTTAAAGGCTTCAATCACAGCCCTAAACGAACTCGGTGGCATTTGATCATTCAAGATTTTGGCGCAAGAATCGGGTATTTACCTGGGAAAGCAAATATCATTGCGGATGCATTATCACGCAACCCCGTGTCATCTTGTACGGAGCCTTTAGCTGAATTAATAGATATATCAACATCCATGCCTATTGTAAAAACAATATCTGAACAAGAAGAATTAGGCTGGAGTGCTGAATTGTTACAGACTGAGCAAAGGAAAGATCAGAAAATAGAAAAAATTATAAATGCTTTGAAAGGCAATCATAAAGAAAATGAATATATAAAGTATAAGCAGCAGAATTATATAATCAAAGATAATATTCTGTGTAGGACTCTGACAAGGAAAACCTGCAATACACCACATGTAACTAACGACCAGGTAGTAGTACCAATCTCACTTATTTCCACTGTCCTGAATTGGTTGCATTCAAATCCATTACATGGACACCCTGGGTTCTCATTAATGTCACAGAAAGCCAAATCATTGTTTTATTGGCATACAATGCTTACAGATATAAAAAGACACATAGCTAATTGTCGCACATGTCAGGAAAACAAAGGGCATACGAAAACACCTGTCAGCCTAGGAGCTTATCCTGTGCCCAATCAACCCTTTGAAAGAATACATTTAGATTTGTTAACAGGATTTTACGAGTCAGACAGAGGAAATAAGCACCTCTTAGTAATTATAGATGCTTTAACTCGATATACAGAACTAATAGCGCTTAAAACTAAAACTGCAATTGAATGCGCTAGGAAGTTTTACGAGTGTTACATTTGTAAACATGGAATTCCACATATGATAATCTCAGACTCGGGGGGTGAATTTAATAATCACTTTCTTACCTCATTGTGTGAATTCCTCAACATAAAGAAGATTAATACCATGATATATCACCCAGAGTCGAATGGGCTAGTGGAAAGAGCAAATAGGAAAATATTAAATATATTGAGGGTAACACTAGGGGGATCAGACCCCAACTGGGATATTGCAATACCGGCGGCACTGAGTACTCTGAATCATTCATATCATATATCAATTAAAATGTCACCGCATGAAGCATTGTATGGTACCCCAGTTAGAACACCTTTCCATGTATTAACGCCTACAACTAATCTATCAAATCCTTTAAAAGAATGTATAAATGCAAGTATAAGTCGATATGATATCCTTCGAAAGAATTTAGAAGAATCACAAATCATAATGAAAAGGAATCATGATAAAATAGCAAAACCAACTAAAACATATACTGTGGGTGATAACATCTATATTCAAATCAATGTCAGAAAAGGGCTCAACTATAAACTAACACCTAAGTTTGAAGGCCCATTTAACATTTTGGAAACATTAACGGCCAATAGGTTTAGAGTTCAAAACGTATCCCAACCCACGGATGAGAGAATAGTACCATTGGCTCACATAAGAAATTAAAAAGAAAAGAGAGGAAAAGAAGTGAAGGAAAATTTTATTCTATTTTATGTGATTAAAAGTTTTCTTTTTAATACAGGAGTAATTACATATATTTTTTCTCGTTACAGGTTGCCAAGATGAATTTTTTGTTGTTGGGAGTGATATTGTTCGCTCAGACATTTTTCTCGTATGGGATGAGCTCTAAGACTAAAAATATATATTTTAAATATGGCAATATAGTTGAAAGACAAGAAGACATTTTTATCACATCAACCAACGTAATTGTAGAAGTGAATATGCAAGCAATTTTTCTTCAAGAGAATGATGTCATTAGCTTAAGAACCGCCATTTCAAGGTTTTCTGCATCATTGGATGAGTTGCATAGAAGACATTTTCATTTGACTACTAAGAGTTTGCTTGGATCAACATTAAATGTTACAGAGATGCTATCTGATGACTTGAAAAATAAGACTGGCGAGACAGGATCTTTGGCTTATGACCTTTTGATGTGGACTGTAGGACACGAACATAAAGAAAGACGGAATCCGTTTATTTATGCTGCATTAAGCATCTTTGGGTCTGTTGCAAGTTTAGGTTTAGGAATTTCCAATCGTCTTAAAATTAGTAATCAAAATAAGAAAATTGAGTTCTTGACTCATAAAGATGAATTGATTATGTCAGAACTAAGGAATCAGTTAGCTTCAATCAATAAAATTATGGATTTATTAAATGAACATTCAGATAATATCGTTCAAATTATGGAAGTACAGGATTTGTTGGCAACATTAACGTATTATGGTTCAAAGATAGATCACATACATAACAGAATTACACATTTCATTGAGAAATCCAAGGATTATGTAGAAGCTATCACGTTAGCAACTAAAGGTGTATTGTCGCCCCATTTGTTGCCTATTGTGACGTGCCGAGAGAGGAGTTGTGAAATCAAAGGCAGATTGGAAACGACTGAGCTATATTGTTGTGGAACACTCTCCTTATATACAAACCTCAAGGCAACAGGACATGACAAGTTCACAAGACAGACAAAATCACAGAGGAAAAACCAGACTTGAATTTTCATGTTCGTTTTAGTGCGAGGGAAGAGCGAAGATACAGCCATAATATATACAAAAGGAATTATGTACAATTGTGTGAAACACGGTTGGTACATGGCTCCCCCCCTAAAAATGACACAACCATAATATATACAAAAGGAATTATGTACAATTGTGTGAAACACGGTTGGTACATGGCTCCCCCCCTAAAAATGACATACTGTACATGTTAAATAGGGCGCCCTGATCTAGAGAGGCGAACTGTAGGCGGGTCATCTGGCAGAAGATAAGCAGGTTTTAGACGATCAATGGAGACCCAGTCTTCTTTGCCCCGAATGTTTAGGAGGAATACTTTCGGACTGCGTCGGATCACAAGGTAAGGTCCCGTGTAAGGGGGCGTTCATGGTGGCTTGCTGGTGTCGTTGCGCAGGAAGACGTGCGTTGCAGAGTGCAAGTCCGTTGGTATGTGATGCTTCGCTGGGGGCTTGTAAGTCTGGCGGCACGGAGTAAATTTTCCCACGACGTGACGTATGCGCTGGAGATCGTCGGAGGAGGTTGTACAAGGAAAAAACTCGGCAGGGACGACCAACGGGTCGCCATACACCATTTCGGCTGCCGAGACGTCGAGGGCGTCTTTAGGAGTGGTCCTTAGTCCAAGGAGGACCCAGGGAAGCTGAGTAAACCAGTTGCATTCCTTGCAGCGGGACATCAAAGCTGCTTTGAGGGTGCGATGAAAACGTTCAACCATTCCATTGGCAGCAGTGTTGTAGGCCGTTGTGTGATGTAGGGTGATGCCCAGGAGATTCGCTAATGACGTCCATAATTGAGAGGTGAAAGTGGTTCCCCTGTCAGAAGTAATATGCTCAGGGATACCGAATCTTGAAATCCATCCAGAGAGTAAGGCAGATGTACATGAGGCGGACGTTGCAGTTTCCATGGGAATGGCTTCAGGCCAACAAGTGGAGCGGTCGATGACGGTAAACAGGTAACGATGTCCTTGTGATGTGGGTAGGGGGCCTATAACGTCGACGTGAATGTGTGCGAAACGACGCTGAGGTTGAGGAAAGGTGCCCACTCCTGAATCCGTGTGTCGATGTACTTTGGAAGTTTGGCAAGAAGTACAGGCACGGACCCAATCCTTAGCATCCTTAGAAATGCCGTGCCAAATGAACTTTGCCTTCAGCAGCTGTGCAGTAGAACGGCACGAGGGATGTGAAAGGCCGTGGATGAAATCAAACACCTGTCGGCGCATGGGAGCAGGAATCCAAGGTCGCGGTCTACCAGTACTGACGTCACAGAGGAGGGTGGTGTTGGAGTTTTCGAGGGGAAAATCCTCCCAACGGAGGGATGTGCAGGATGTCCTACAAGCTTGATACTCTGGATCCTGTCGTTGGGCTTCAGCCAGGGCGTTGTAATCCAATCCCAGTTGAACGGCAGCCAACGTGTTTCTTGACAGGGCATCGGCAACGGGATTCATTTTCCCAGGGACGTATTGGAGGGTGCAATTGTATTCAGCCACGGCGGAGAGATGTCGGCATTGACGGGCGGACCAGGCGTCAGACTGTCGAGTGAAGGCGTGCACCAGAGGCATGTGGTCTGTGCGAATGACGAAGGACGTACCTTCTAAGAAATGGCGAAAGTGACGGACAGCCAGGTGCACCGCTAGCAATTCTCGATCGAAGGTAGAATAACCCGATTCTGCCTTGGACAGTTTTCTGCTGAAGAAGGCCAATGGGCGGGGCGAGCCTTTGACCACCTGCTCAAGTACTGCACCAATAGCGACGTCGCTGGCATCGGTGGAGAGAAGGAGAGGGGCGTGTGGGATAGGAAAAGTGAGAGCCGCAGCAGTTGATAGGGCCTTCTTTGCATTGCAGAAGGCCGCTTCTTGAAGGGGACCCCACTTCAGGTCCTTTGGCTTGCCATTGAGGGAGGCGTAGAGGGGAGCAAGAGTGGCGGCAATGGCTGGCAGAAAGCGGTGATAATAGTTGATCATGCCCAAGAATTCCTGCAGAGATTTGACGGTCGAGGGCGTGGGGAAATTCTGAACGGCTGCTACCTTCTCAGGGAGGGGATGGACTCCTTCAGGAGTGATACGGTGCCCTAAGAACGACACTTCGTCGGCGCCAAAGGTACACTTGTCGTACCGGACTACAAGGCCGTTTTGTTGCAGGCGGTCGAGCACGATGCGCAGGTGACGGAGGTGTTCCTCTTTTGAGGAGGAGAACACAAGTATGTCGTCCACATAACATACACAGAAAGGGAGGTCCCCTCAGATGCCATCCATGAGACGTTGAAACGTTGCCCCAGCATTACGAAGGCCAAAACAGGAGTAGTTGAAGGTGTATGTACCAAACGGAGTGGTGATGGCGGTCTTGGGGATGTCTTCTGGGTTCATAGGCACCTGATAATACCCCTTCAGGAGGTCAAGCGTAGAGAAAACCTTTGCTTTGTGCAGGTAGGAGGTTACATCGGCAATGTTTGGGAAGGGGTAGTGATCCGGTTCTGTTTGCATGTTCAGGCGCCTGTAATCCCCGCACGGACGGAGGGAGCCGTCTTTCTTCAGAACGATGTGTAAGGGTGACGACCATGGGCTGGAGGCCTTTTGGCAAAGGCCCATTTTCTCCATTTCGGCGAACGTCTGTTTGGCGGCTGCCAATCGTTCCGGTGCCAGACGTCTGAATTTTGCGAAGACTGGGGGTCCCGTCGTCTTGATATGGTGATAAATACCGTGCTTAGCAGGAACCGTGGGCGTTTGGCGAAGTTCTGGACGGAAAACTTCCGGGTACGACGTGAGGAGGTGGGCGTAGGGATCCGTGGGTGCGCTGATGTGGAGAGCGAGGCTAGAGGGGGCGGGTTGAAGAGGCGTCGACAAGTACGAGTCCGCGTTGACCAATCGTCGGTGGGCGACATCGACCAGAAGGTGGAAATGAGAGAGGAAATCCGCACCGAGGATTGGCATTGTGACGTCAGCAACGAGAAACTTCCAATTGAATTTACCGTTTCCGAACGATAATGTGAGGCTCTCGTAACCGTAGGTGGGTATTGCAGATCCGTTGGCAGCTACCAAGCGGACGTCGGCAGATGTAGACAGACTACGTTGTGCCTTGAAGAGTTTCCTTGGCAAAAGAGAACGACAAGCACCCGTGTCTACCAAAAATCGCACGCCCGTTCCTGCATCATGTAAAAAGAAAAGATTAGAAACATGGGAGGCCACCGCCACAAGCGATGGCCTACTTACACGTTTTTTGGCCACTGACAATCTTTGGCACATTTCTTCGCGGTTGCCCTGAATCTGAAGTGGTAGTAGCAAAACTGCGGTGGATGGGAGGTAGTAAGTGGCTGTAGAAGTCGTTCGTTGGGGCGCGAGCGATTGGTGGGTGGTGGGCGGCTTTGTCGCCGCTTCGGCACGTCACGGGGTAGGCGTGTATGTCCTACGGCATTCATGTCAGCTTCGGTGTACGTTGAATAGGCATCCTCGTCGTCAGGGGTGGAGGCGTTGATGGAGGTCTTGAAGTGGCTGTCCATAAGGGCGTAAGCTTTGGTCATCAAGTCCTTTATGGGTAAACTATCGACATCGGGTATAGCAGCGCGCAGGGGTTCAGGTAAACGGCGTATCCAAAGGGCACGGAGTAGGTTCACCTCACGAGGAGAGCCGTCTGCGGCAGGTTGAAGGCGAGCGATACTGGTCATTTCCCTGAGGGCAAGCGAAGCCCTTTGGTCCCCCAACGGTTGTTGCGAGAGCTGAAAAAGCTTTGCTATACGGGCGGCTGGCGACGGCGAGTACTGTTGCAGAAGGTATGATTTGAGGTCGTCATATGCTATTGGGGTGTCTCCTTGTTCACAAAGCCAGTCGGATATTTCTGGGAAGGTGTCCTCGGGTATCGCCGTGAGAACATAATCCGCTTTGGTGGTTGAGCGAGTCACGCCCCTGATACGAAACTGGACTTCTGCGCGCTGAAACCAAGCAAAAGCCTCTCCGCTGGCAAACGATGAAAGTTTGAATGGAGAGGCCGTAGCGCCAACTGCCGTAGAGTCCGTCATAGTACCAACGATGGAGGGGCGAGGGGGTGGGGGTGGAAGGCGGTGGAAGCGAGTCGACTTCCGGGGTCACCAATGTGACGGGCCGAGAGAGGAGTTGTGAAATCAAAGGCAGATTGGAAACGACTGAGTTATATTGTTGTGGAACACTCTCCTTATATACAAACTTCAAGGCAACAGGACAGAGGAAAAACCAGACTTGAATTTTCATGTTCGTTTTAGTGCGAGGGAAGAGCGAAGATACAACCATAATATATACAAAAGGAATTATGTACAATTGTGTGAAACACGGTTGGTACATGGCTCCCCCCCTAAAAATGACACAAACATAATATATACAAAAGGAATTATGTACAATTGTGTGAAACACGGTTGGTACACTATAAGTTACTTAAAATTAATTCTGAAGAACGGAAGGGATAAACTAGGCTATGTTCCTTTGTTAGACGAACATAGGTTAGAATTTTATTACAGCCTAATTACAGTAAACGTAGATAATAACAAGATTAGGATTACAATTCCCTTTGATTCTTCTGATGCCTGGCAATCTTACAGGATATCACCATTTCCGACTTTCATGACGAATCACTCAAATCCAGTAATATCCAGTTTGACAGGACACGTATTGATTTCCCCAGACAAGGAAACATATACGGTCATTAAAGACTTAAATCAATTAACTCACTGTTCTGACGCAATGGATATAAAAATATGTACAGCTGACTCATTTGGATTCCATAAAAACTTAATGGATTCATGCGAGTTAGGTATAGTGCTAGACGGTGCTCTCTCCCATACAAGTGAAAATTGTCTGGATAAGCTTTATCCCTTTGACAATAATGAGTTCAATTGCAGACTGAATAATGGCTCGTGGATACGATACGACAAGGACGGCTTCAATGTATCATGCCCTGACGGATCCACGACCTTCACACATATCTTTTTCGCAGCAGATGGTTGTGTCGGGACTTCCCCGAATTCCATGGTGACTGGTCTACGGACAATCATCAGAGAACGAGCCTACTTCGCGAACTTCACGGGGACCTCTACAATGCCAGCACTTCCTCTCCCGTACAACGGACATGTGGCAAAGCGGTTGATGAAACTTACCGAAAAGGACCACCTGTCACCGACTTATAAAGAAATTCTTCACCCCATACTACTGGCTGGTTTGTGTATCACGGTGGTGATATTTATCGCCGTGAACATCCTTGTTTGGCGTAGGTTACGGCACAGCAAGCAGCTAAAAAGGAATGAGTTGCCTAGCCCCGACAATACCCCCTATTTGATCCAGTTCAAAGCTGTTTGAGTGGCCACCTCATTCGCTAAGGGAGTAATTAGTCGGGAAGATGTTTGTATGAAAAGCTGATTAGTACGCTAGTAATATGTAATTAAAGAAATTTTCTACATTTGCATTGTTAAAAATACATTTAAAACAACATTTGAAAAAAATAATAAATAAAATAAAAAAGGATATAAATCATTTTTTCTCTCGGCATCTAATAAAAATATATAAGCCGGAATGTTAAAAAAGAAAAGAGAAAAAAAAATAAATAAATAAAATATATAACAGAATCTATGGGCATCTAATAAAATATATCAGCCCTATATATAAATATACATATATATATATATATATATATATATATATATATATATATATATATATATATATATATATATATATATATGTAGGAAACCAGGGTACGTGTACGTACCAGGAATTCGTGTTTGTGCACTAATAATTGAGTATTTTGTTTCTGACAAAGGTAACAATTATTCTTTATCAAGTTACCGAATCATATGTAAGTCAGAAGTTTTTTTGTTTTTTGGTACCATATAATCATTTGCTAGCAATGTACCATATATATGATCTTGGTTTTATCATGCATTTTTCTTTTTGCTTTGGTAATATCTTTTTTGTATGCATTATTGTTATTATTTTTTAATGTGCCTATTTGGACATTCATCCTCGGTTGATTATGGCTAAAGTTAAACAAAGAATAATACGTATGTCCAGTCACACCTAATGACCATGTTTCGGCTTGTTGTTAAATTTTTGTAAAAAAAAAAAAATTGAGATAGCTGGCCGAGCTAATGTAATGATTAGAATAGTTAATATTACATGTTTAAAACAAATGACGTAATATGTCATGTTGGTTGGAGGAGCTAACCCTGGGATTTGCTGTAGTCATTCAAATCGTAAACAGGACATACAATGCAAGTCTCAGCAATTTGACATTCTTCTTAAACGTCAACACATTGTCTCATCGTGTGAAAGTTTGTGACGTCACCGGATGCAGGTGTCTTCCGAGTTTGTGACGTGTCTAAAGTAAACTAAGCATACGATATCTGTGATATCGATAATTTAGTCAGTTCATATCTATACTTCACCAGAATTGGTCATCTGGACCAACCCAGCTTCCTCCAGTGATGGAGATGTTTAACTCTGTTGTTTTTATAGAATAAAGACTTAAAAACTATTAAGATGTATTCAGTTACCATTTACATACATCTGAAAACAACTCATACTCAATGTGTGCTTATAATAGTAGCACGCCAATATATATATATATATATATATATATATATATATATATATATATATATATATATATATATATATATATATATATCATATATATATATATATATATATATATATATATATATATATATATATATATATATATATATATCAGGAGTATTTTGTGTGCTATCAAGCGACAGCTCGAAATTGGAATATTATTGGTATAGAGTAATAAATTTGTTCCAGTGCCAAATTGCTTTGATAGTTTAGTTGGTTATATATTTATATTGTTCATAATTGCCCCAGTTATCAGTAAAATATCATTGTTAC
>NC_090748.1:30966252-30976252 GCF_036898095.1 Palaemon carinicauda
GTTATTTCAGTTGACATGGCTCTTTATGAGATGGAGGTCAGACTTCTAAATGGGAGACCTGAACTGAAATTAACAGTTGTCCCATGACTGGGAGAGCTACATGTTACAATAGCTGCCCTCTGCATTCTTGGTGCCTCCATAGAAAATTTTTACTATGTGTCTTAAATATGGGGTTTATGGTAGATATAATTTCCAAAGAGTAGGCCCTGCTTGAAAGAAATTAAATGCCAAAGTCCATAGGCAACAATCACTGAAAATATTAAATCTAAACTGGCTGATTATATGATAGATAAACTTTTAAGTATCTTATTTTAAGCAACCCTAAACTGATAAAAACCAGAAATACGGAACCTAAAAAGGACCCAATAAAAACCATCCTTAAAGAAAGTTAAACCTCATCACCGTAAATGAAGATAAGTTAAACCTCATCACCGTAAATGAAGATTCCGCTGATACCACCTGCGGCCATTTCCTATTTTGGTGGAAATGAAGAAACTATCAAATGAAAATAACGATTCCGAGGCTGTGATGAGTATAGTCTCGGTCTCTGACCGTTTTCATCAATGGTGGACGCTGTTCACAGACACCAAAAAAGAAAAGGAGAAAGTAAATTAACAGCTATAAAACCTAATTTCGTAATAAGAGAGAGAGAGAGAGAGAGAGAGAGAGAGAGAGAGAGAGAGAGAGAGAGAGAGAGAGAGAGAGAGATTAATAACGACATATAATAGGAGAGACAGTATTTGAAATAAAGGAAAAAGTGTAAAAATGAGTTTCCTAGGAGACATAAAAATAAATTCAGATATATTAACCCTTAAAGGACTTGATAAATCTTTTAACTAATTTTGTAATCACAGAAATTAATGTGGAGGACTTCCAGCCACCATAACCTAAAAAAATTAGAAACGATTACTTTTTATATAACTTGAACCCTCAGGAGAAAACAAAGAGATCTGGAAAACATTTCTTATTTGCATATCCGAACAGCAGAGGATATATTCCCTCCCATCACTTCCCAAGATAAATCTAAATTGAAGTGATTTAAATGATATTAGTAGATATTTTTTCTGGGATTTGAAATTTCATCTGGGTGTAGGCACTGATATATGGATTAGATTACCACAGACTTTATTTATCTATTTACATTATGGGATGCTGTCAAACATTTTAGAGAGAGAGAGAGAGAGAGAGAGAGAGAGAGAGAGAGAGAGAGAGAGAGAGAGAGAGAGAGAGAGAGAGAGAGAGAGAGAGAGAGAGAGAATATTACTATGTTTAAATTTTTAATTCGAAAAACATATGTTGATTTCTATTTGATATTACTGTAAACATAATGCACTCTCTCTCTCTCTCTCTCTCTCTCTCTCTCTCTCTCTCTCTCTCTCTCTCTCTCTCTCTCTCTCATTTACGTTGTTCGATATATATATATATATATATATATATATATATATATATATATATATATATATATATATATATATATATATATACTGTATATATATATATATATATATATATATATATATATATATATACTGTGTATATATATATATATATATATATATATATATATATATTTATATATATATATATATATATATATATATATATATATATATATATATATATATATATACATATATATATGAATATATATATATATATATATATATATATATATACATATATATATATATATATATATATATATATATATATATATATGTATATATATATATATATATATATATATATATATATATATATATATATATATGAAAATAAGCAAATGTATTAGTTTTTAATCTTTCGTAGAACAAGGTCCTCAAACATGTGTTTATTCATATGTAGCGTTTGGCTAGTTTTCATCAACATGCTGACCAGTGCTAATTGTTGATTCTGAGTCATTTTTGTCTGATCGCTCACAGCAAACTAACTTATTACTAATGGCCCTAACAAGTATAGCTTTGCTGATTAGTGCAATACACATACTACTACAATACACATACTACATTATTTCCACTTATATAAAGAGTGGCAAATCTTGAAAAAGATTTGTTTGTTTTTTTTAAATACAAACTTCTTCGGAATAAATGAAATGCATAATGATATAAATGTGAATTCTGAATATTCATATTAAAGGGTCATAGTAGCGATTACCATGCTCACAAAAACCTGCGTTTTATTAACTTGATAACTTGTTAAAAGAAGTTATGAGGAATGATCTAAAAACTAAGAAATCAAGTTAAATACATTTGATAACAATCTACAAGCAAAATTACATTAATATTTTATAGAGGCGCCAGATTTTAAATCCTTAGATGCAAGCACCAAACTCTACAAAATTGTCGAGAAAGATGTTTTTTTTTTTATATGTAAAAAAAAAGAAATACCACAAGAATTGCCATTAATGGAAAATGTCTTTTATCTAGATGCAAAAGTGGTAATCGGTAGCTTTTTTTCTTTTTAAAAAAAAATTCAGTGATCTTAGCATTAAGCACTTTATTTATTATGAAGCAATTTGTATTTGAAAATCTTTATAATCTAGTTTAAGGTTTGTAAAAGCAGTACATAATGGATACTTATAATAGGTTATTTCTTTTACAATGGAATTCTGCCTAAGACGTTTAAACTATATTGTACATTAAGCATTAAGCTCGTTCGAAGTTTTTAATCATTCCCTTTACTCTCTATATTAATAAGGTATTTAAACTGTTGATTTAGGATCAACTGAATTACTCAATTAAATCAGCGTTGTTTAATAAAAAAAAGATGCATTTTATGATATTTCTTCTTTGACTCATCATGGTTTTATGTTATAAATCATCTACAGTGGACCAAATATCGTCATAAATAATGAATATCCAAGCAACCCAATGAGGAAGAATTTTGTTTGAACTTGTTCATAGTTTATGAATGAGTTTTTTTACAAGAATTGCATCAGGATTTTCAATAAATCAGAAATGTCCTCTACATAATTATATACGAGGTATATCGTCATTTATAATGTTTTATTTTACCTCTTTGTTTCCCTAGGAATTAATTTCCCGAATCTTTAATGACCCTCTTTACGAAATGAAAAACAAGTACAAGCGTAAACAGACATCGGGTATTCGTACTTAAATTTGCCTTACCGAATTTTCTTCAACTCCGATATTTCTATTTGCATAACCAGCGACCCACCAGTTTTAAGTAAACACTATTACCATATTTATACCAGAATTTAATGTATTTTTAACATCTTTTTATATATTTCTCTTTTACATAGAATATACCATATATGATTGGTTACGATTTCTTTAGTCTTATATTCATCGAGTATCTTAATTTTAACATTTTATCTTCTGAATATACATATACACAGTTTTGCGAACTGAAGTTAGAAAAAGAAATTAGCATAATTCTGGAAAGCTGAAACGGAGGATGATATATTCTTAAGTACACTAAGTGACATAACGAAAATGTATTTCTACCATAAAAGGTCAATGACTGTGAGGTTATTGTTACACGACAATAACCCTATTTACTATAGTTGTTTCTTGTGAGACTGCTCTGTTCATTAGGAGTAACACGCAAATTTGGTTTTTAAATACAGATTATTTTTCGTTCATACGACATGCTAATTGTGTTTAGCATATATATATATATATATATATATATATATATATATATATATATATATATATATATATATATATATATATATATATATATATATATATATATATATATATATATATATATATATATATATATATATATATATATATATATTTATATATATATTTATATACATATATTAAATTCTGCATATTTAGACGTGTTTTCATATTCAAATAAGCCATATATACATATATATATATATGTATATATATATATATATATATATATATATATATATATATATATATATATATATATATATATATATGTATATATATATATATATATATATATATTTATGTATATATATATATATATATATATATATATATATATATATATATATGTATATATATATATATATATATATATATATATATATATATATATATATATATATATATGCATATGATAAATTCTGCACATTTAGACGTGTTTTTCATATTCAAATAAACCATATATATATATATATATATATATATATATATATATATATATATATATATATATATATATATATATATATATATATGTATATATATACATATATATATATATATATATATATATATATGTATATATATACATATATATATATATAAATATATATATATATATATATATATATATATATATATATATATATATCTATATACATATGATAAATTCTGCACATTTAGACGTGTTTTTCATATTCAAATAAACCATATATATATATATATATATATATATATATATATATATATATATATATATATACATATATATATATATATATATATATATATATATATATACATATATATATATATATATTTATTTATTTTATATATATATATATATATATATATATATATATATATATATATATATATATATATATATATATATATATATATATATATATATATATATATATATATAGCGTGTGTGTGTGTATGTGTGCACGTGTATGTGAATGCATAGTACTAGGGATGCATTCAACTTTACCAGGGCTGGAGTAACAATTAATGTAATCTATTCAAAATGAAATTTATCACACATTCCTAGGATACTTGTGAAATGAATTGTATTTCTTTGGAAGCTTCTCTCTTTTTGGATGATTTTATAACATGTGATTTTTTCTAAAAGTAAAGACCAGTAGTAATGCCACCACTGAGGCTGTGCTACGTAATTCTACCTTCCGAAAACACCTCATGATGAAGTCCAATAGAGACGTTTAAGTTTCTACTTAGTTTTGAAGGAGATATTGATAATCCAAATACCATAAGTGCAAAGAAATTCTTGATTATTTTTTTAATTACTTTCTTCAACTGTTTCTTTGTTCGAAATTGTGTGTTGCATATTCCGTTTAATTTCCTTATAAGTACTATGACAGCTACCGCAGTAAAGAGGCTAACAATAAATTTATGAAAGTCATTGGAAGAGGGGTATTAATGATTACGTTAATTTATATAGGTCTAGATATTTTATTACTTTTGCCCCCCCCACCCCCACCCCCTTAAAAAAATAGAATAAAACAAATCAAACTCATATGTTGAGTTTTGCAATAATCTGTACTTCTTTATGGGATTAGGTATACGAAATATAATTGCAAAATAAATAAGATATAAGTAATCTTAACTGTAATGGAAATTCTAAATAACTAGAATCTAGTAATTATAATTATAATTGTATTTGGCATTTTTTCCATCGCTGTGAATGTAACTATTTGATAAGAGCACAGGTAATTGCTATTGTAATGATGATTTACATAATGCATAATCATGTAATTATTTGAACATACATTCCACCCGCCTAGCCTTCTTCATCGCGGGGCACAATACCCCACGTTATATATTAACAAAGTTTGGTAGTGTTTGACCCGGGATGAAATTAGAGCCAATCACATCAAGTCTTCAGCTGAGGCTACAATAGTATTGCATAACCCTACCGTAAAAACATATTTGTATTATTCTTATGCAATCATAAGACTTTTTGTATTTATTATTCATATAATAAAGTTAATGGCCACTAGTATATGCAACACAACTCTGGAATATTATATACAACCTACTGACTATTGCTGATCAGAATTGGACCGCATATCAACTATATTACTTGATATCAATGTTTTATTGCTTATATAAAACGTCCTTAGGTATTGGCACTAATCAAGACAAGAATATTGTTACTAGATATCAGTCACATCATGGTAAGGGATAGACAATGACGTTATGGGTTGGCAATATTTGATTCTTGACTAATCAACGTTCAATGAAAAGTTCACGTTTTTTTTTCCATAGAGTTCACTTATGGCAGCACGTTCCTTGTTTCTAGCCACTGTCCGGCCCATGACTTGGAAAGCATTTCCTCATATTGTTAATTAATACTATTTTGGACTATAACCATGGATCCTTTCTTTACTAGTCTCTGTAAGAAAATAAAACATTACCGACTTTCCTATTTGCAGTATCTAAGTTAACTGGCAGGAGCCTATATATCTGACAAGAGGCATACAAAAGAAAAAATCGAATGGCATATGAGTCTAAACTTCTCTAAAACCTCTTTATAACCATAGGTTGGGATGACCAATAAACATGATTAACATGGAACAAAACATAATCTTTGATGACATTCGGTGAAGTACTTTAAAGGTCACCAAAAACCAACAGAAAAAAAAGTTATAAAAATAACTATAACTCCTGACAAGAGGCAGGCAATAGATCGATCAGACAACCAGAAAATTGTGTTATTTTATCTATTATACAGGTGGCCTGTTGGTAACGTCCCAGCCTAGTGATCGACAGACTGCGGTTCAAGGGCCATTCAAACTCCTTTGGGCGCTGCAACATCACCATCTTTGTGAGCTAAGGCTGGGCCTGTAGATCTACCTTCTGAGTCATCATCAGCCATTGCCTGGTCCTACCTTGGGTGGAGAGGTGGCTTTGGAGTCGCTAAAGCATTGGCCTTCTAGCTAGGGCAATGTCAATGTCCCTTGCCTGTGCCTTTCATGATCGGCATTTAAAATTCTTGTTAAAGACACCACAAGCTTTCCTTCTCTACCTGTTGGATGGGACCTAGGTCTTGCCTATGTGCCAGAACAAAAGAGAATAGATTTTACGTATTTTTCTTTTCCGTGGTTATGTGACTGGACATTTCAAAACAGTTACCGACTTCAATAATTGAGTGACAAAGAATAGCTCTGACCTCTGCGCTTTATATTTAATTGATGGATGTGTGTATCACTATTTTAAAGAATCTTTCACCATATCAAAACCACCTGCATTTTTACATGGACACAAACAAGTGCTAGTAAAGTAAGCGAGATCAATAGTTGACTTTCTCAAACTGACCACCAGAATGGCGCACAGGTCGTTGCATATAGTTATTTGCTAGTAAATCATAGATATCAGCAAAGAATTTCTTTAGAAACCCCTATTAAATTGCGCCCTATGCTATTCAAGGAATAAGACAAGCTCATTATATGAAACTATCTCCTTGGTTTAAGGTATAATGAATAATAATAAGGAGCCATTACAATAAAAACACATTAATAAACTACAGAAAAATAAACATATGTTATATTTTTGTAAAGTTAGTTGAAGTTTGAAGATGACATCTCTTTCAATACTATTTGTATATAATTTCCAAAGCAGAATTAATCACCTTCTACTTCTTAGCTTTAAGTCATTCCTATATTGGTCGTTTCCATCGATTTCTATTCTGTTCCAAGATTCCATATATATCTTTCCATAGCAAATCTTCCTCTACACAATCTCTTTCTCGTTCTTTCCTTCTTCCTTCTGCCTCAAACTTTCTCTCTAGATGATATCTTCCTACATGATATTCCTCTTTTCGCAACAGAGGTCCATGTCATCATTGGTATTTAGACTACCATTGTTGCAGCTCTTATATAATCACTTCCAATCCTATCCTCTCTTGTTACTCTTGTCGTCCCATCTCACCACTCTCAATTTTGCTATATCCATTTTATTTTCCCCTGTATCCCCCATACTTGCTGTCTCTGTTCCATATAACGTAGATGGTCTTGTAACCGTTCTTAGAGACTTTCCCTTCAATCTCAGAAGAACATTTTTGTAATAGAGATTCCTAGATGCAGACCTCCACACGTTCCACTCGTTGTTTCGAAAATCTTCTCTTTTATGAGTAATACATAAATGACTTTTATATGGTATTGTATGTTTTCAGCCCATTGAATGGCAGTTTCTATTCTCATACAGTATATTTCTATAGAATTTGACGGGAAATGCATTGTATTTGTGGCTGCATATCTTTGAAGACAAATTACTGTATAACATGTATATTGAAATCATAAATAAGTTTTCTTATATATTTAAGAATAAAGTTTACTCTCGAATATTGCAAAAGCTCTATTTTGATTCATCATTCAATTACAATCTTTTCTTTAAAATTGGAATTTATTTGAGTTTTCCATCCAAGTTCAGGAGTCATGTGGAAAAAAATGTCGCAAGATATGAAATTAAAAATCACCTTTCCTCTTTCGTGATAGTTGTGAATTAGATATTCTGAATTGGCTGGCCTGTTTTCATTGTATATTATTAACGTTATTTTCTATCTGTTCCAAACCGAGAAAAGGTTTTGATTATGAACGGGGAACTGCTGATATATTTTTTTTTCTTTTTTTATAGATTTGACTTCATGCAGGAGATCCTTTGATCAATGGAAGTTTAATTTATACTTTGCACCGTCACATCAAAATATGAAGAGACTATGCAACAGTCTGTATGTGACTTTAGAATATAATAATCTAGTGATCAATGACAAAAGTAGTCTTTCAGGAGTAGTAATTTTTTTGTTCTTTTCTTTGTATAAGTTGATAAAGTACAGATGGAACTGATCACATTTGAATGCAAACTACTCTTTCGGACACTTTGATGAGCTTCCTAATACATATTACGGAACCAAGATAATTTTGGTTTCCTGTTTTCATCTTCTGATTCGGTAAATTCTTTATTATTATTATTATTATTATTATTATTATTATTATTATTATTATTATTATTATTATTATTATTATTATTATTTTTATTATTATTATTATTATCTAAAATCAATACGTGGAAAAGGAGGTTTCTCTTCATTGGCTGACGTGAATTTGAAATCTTTATTCTTATGGTTTAATTATTGGAACGTAATGAAATTATAGCACACGTAATTTTTAGTTCTTCGCAAAAATAAAAGAAGGCCGAAATAAGATAAAAAGTAAGATATTTAGAATTCCTGATTTTTAATATAAGAGAGAGAGAGAGAGAGAGAGAGAGAGAGAGAGAGAGAGAGAGAGAGAGAGAGAGAGAGAGAGAGAGAGAGAGAGAGAGATCCCAATTAAGCCTTCTCGGGAACTGAGAAGGACACTTGGAGAGTTCGTCCAATCTGATAAAGGACAGATTCTCGTTAGATCATTGATGCAGAGATTACACGTCTCGTCCAGCACACCAGACCATGTCTCTCCATCAGGCCGACTCACTCCTGCTTCAACTGAAAACTTTCATTCCACAGTTATCTAATAATTCTAATAAATACAATGCCTCCTTTAACTATTCCATTCTTCTTGTTTTCATCTTCCCTATATGTTTTGTTCATTAAATCATCATTGGCGTTGCACTCAAACCTCTGTCAAATATTATATATATATATATATATATATATATATATATATATATATATATATATATATATATATATATATATATATATATATATATAAATAATAAATTTTTCGTGACCGAATGGGTTAGTCACTGTCTATATAAGCTTGCCGACCAGGGTTCGATTCCCGGCCGGAGCCAAGCTCTTGTCTTTGTGAGATTTCGCCTGGGGCTCTGATCCCGAGGTCGTTAAGAGAATCCAGACATTAATATATCAAAATATATATGGCTTATTTGAATATATATATATATATATATATATATATATATATATATATATATATATATATATATATATATATATATATATATATATATATCGGGAAATCGGGTAAAACTCGCTGGTAAGAGACTGATGTCTCGCCAGGTAAATCCTCGGACAGCTGGGTAGCGTCAGGTTCCGATTTCTTTTAAGGCCTCTCGTGGCATGGTTGGTTTCGACCTGGCCTTTCATTAGAAGGGGCTAGCGTTCGATCCCAAGTATGAGGTAGAAATTTATTTCTATTTGAACACGATGATGTGTTGATATTTATCCATATTGACTCATTAGGGTAATTTGAATGAATTACTACCAATTGTGTCACGTGGTGGGCCGGGAAATCGGGTAAAACTCGCTGGTAAGAGACAGATGTCTCGCCAGGTAAATCCTCGGACAGCTGGGTAGCTTCAGGTTC
>NC_090748.1:30978752-30981252 GCF_036898095.1 Palaemon carinicauda
TTTTTGGCTTTATGAATGTCATATATTCATTTGTAAGTCGTCTTATATTAGACTGATCATTTATATTCACATTAGCTTCCCTCATACTTTTTACCACTTCTCTGGGTAGTGATTTAATTTCAAAGTGATAAGCGTGATGAAGGCAAATTTGTATCCATACACATAGGATTACCATGAATAAGACTTTATCGCTTTCAATATAGGTAATAGGTTGGCCAAGGCACCAGCCGCCCGTTCAAATACTACTGCTAGAGAGTATAGGGTCCTTTGACTGGCCGGACAGTACTACATTGGATCCTTCTCTCTGGTTATGGTTCTTTCCCTTTGCATACACATAGCCTACACCAAATAGTCTGGCCTATTCTTTAAAGATTCTCCTCTGTCCTCATGCACTTGACAACACTGAGATTACCCAACAATTCTTATTCAACCAAAGTGTTAACTACTGCACTGTAATTGCTCAGTAGCTACTTTCCTATTGGTAAGGGTAGAAGAGACTCTCTAGCTATGGTAAGCAGCTCTTCTAGGAGGACACTCCAAAATCGAACCATTGTTCTCTAGTCTTGGGCAGTGCTGTAGCCTCTGTACCATGGTCTTCCACTGTCTTGGGTTAGAGTTTTCTTGCTTGAGGGTATACTCTGGCACACTATTCTATCTAATTTCTCTTCCTCTAGTTTTGTTAAATTATTTAAAGTTTATATAGGAATTATTTATTTTAATGTTGTTACTGTCCTTAAAATATTTAATTTTTCTTAGTTTAATTTCCTTACTGGGCTATTTTCCCCGTTGGGACCCCTGAGCTTAGAGCATTTTGCTTTTCCAATTAATAATAATAATAATAATAATAATAATAATAATAATAATAATAATAATGCTTCTGTGCACACCGAGGACTCACTGTCCTTTAGTGTACAAGAGCAATATCTGTTAACCACAACAACAACTTTGAAGTTACAACATTATTTCTCCTCCCCCTGACCCTTACATTGTCCGGA
The DNA here is from genome assembly GCF_036898095.1 of Palaemon carinicauda. Classification (NCBI taxonomy): domain Eukaryota; kingdom Metazoa; phylum Arthropoda; class Malacostraca; order Decapoda; family Palaemonidae; genus Palaemon; species Palaemon carinicauda. The sequence goes on from NC_090748.1 coordinate 30,979,748, forward strand.
TAGCCATAAACGAGCTTTCAAAACATCAAAGAGGGTCCATTATTTTTTATATGGATATTGATCCCTATTGTATTCCGTATGGCACCTTTCCCTTTTTACATTCTCCAAATTAACCATAAGCTCAAATTAATGTTACAAGTTTGACTGATCTAAATCCAAATCTTTTATATAGACTCGTTACCCAAATTATTTAGTGATAAATCCAGAATGTAAAATCAAATCTTAATTTTTTTTTGGTCATTCTTGGCTGCATTATTTGAGTACAGTATATTACAAAAACCTGTATCTAACCTCGTTTTTTTTTTTCAATGTTATTTTCTTATAATTTCCTTCATTCATATTTTCTGTAATCAGTCCTGCAGGGAATGATTTATGGAATATGACTTTTTTTTCCACAATACCTTCGTCTTAATTCACATGTATTATAATTATTTTCAGGAAATATTATATTCTCCTATGTAGAAGATTACTACTAATTCCATGTGAGTATGAAAAGTGAAGTATGTTTAAACTTTTATTAACTAAACAGTTTTGTTTATTTTTCAATCTCGCGGTTCCCTTTCGTCCATACCTTGCTGTCATACGCGCTCATATATTCTCCAGTTGGTATATTTAAATAGAAATAGAATGAATGTTACTTTGTTTCAATTAAATGCGCGAAAATTTAGAGATTACCCAAATAGAAGTATTTTTCCGTAAGTAGTACTTTTTTTTCTTTTTTTCTTTCAAAAGTTGGTATATTAATTATGTCTTTAATGAGTAGAGTGAAAACTGATTTTACACAAAGAATTCCTGGTTTAACTAGTAAAATGATATATAAAGTCTTTGTAATGGGGAATGACACGATTTTTAGAACGTACAAATAAACATCAATACCAAAAATTTTAAAACGTCTTTATATCATAATTCTTATTATATCTTATTTACCATGAGATATTTACTTATCGAAAACCGGTTTATGGATTATAAGTATCTCATTTAGCATACTCATAAAAATTACTCTAATATACTTTTAACATTTATTTTTTAAATATATTCTATGATAGAATTATATTAGATATTATACCAATGTGAGGATTGAGAGAGAGAGAGAGAGAGAGAGAGAGAGAGAGAGAGAGAGAGAGAGAGAGAGAGAGAGAGAGAGAGAGAGAGAGAGCGAGAGAGAGAGAGGAGAATTCTAAGCTCAAATTAAATATATAAAGATGATATATTTCTTTAAAGAATATGTACTATGAACATTAGCTTGCTATTAAGATGGAAAAGGGAAGAGAATGGAAATTATATTCCTAGCAAAAGGTCTCCAATTTTACATTTCCTATAAAAGATTACTGGTTATTGATATATAATAAGTTGTTTATTCACATCTAAGTTGAACATTCCTATTTCATCTTTCTTCTTACCCATGACGAGTCTATCTGCTCCTACGTTCCTCTTGATTCACTTATTGAACTCAATTAAGGTCACTTCAGTCAGGTTGAAAGACAAAGTCTCTGCGTGATTTGTTT
>NC_090748.1:30991252-31006252 GCF_036898095.1 Palaemon carinicauda
TGGCAATGATATATGGAGCAGAGACGTGGGCAATAAAGAAGACAGAAGAGAAGAAGATGGATGTGGGAGAGATGAGAATGTTGAGATGGATGTGTGTGGTGACAAGAAGAGATAAGATACGGAATGAGGTAATTAGGGGCACCAGAGGAGTTAGAAAACTATCAGATAAGATCCCAGAAAGTAGACAGAGGTAGTACGGTCATGTCACGAGAAGAGATGAACAGTATTTTGGGAGGAGAGTAATGGAAATGGAGGTACAGGGAACGAGAAGGAGAGGGAGACCAAAGCGAAGGTGGGTCGGCTGTACCAAGGATGACCTTCGATTAAAGGGATTAACCGGTGATGAGGTGTGGGACAGAGGTAGATAGAGAAAGCTCACCGGAAACATCGACCTGACATAGAAGTGGGAAAAGATGTAGACAAAGAAGAAAAAGAAAAAGAAGATATATATATATATATATATATACATATATATATATATATATATATATATATATATATATATATATATATATATATATATATATATAGTTTTGATTTGGAGGATGAAAAAGATAATATTATCAACAAAAGATGTGGAGTGATAAAAACAGCAAAGGATTTCTATGCAATGGTAGACACAGTGGTGACATTATAAATAAATTAGCCAAATGAAAAAATTAAACTCCCAAGACAGTACCAAAAGTAACAATAGGCTAATAAAGAAAGCTTTAAACGATATGTAAATAGGGAAAACAACAGAAGATGGTCAAACAATTAACTTAATAATGGAAGGAGTAGATTTCATAGCAGTAAAACTAGCTGAACTCTATACAAAATATAATTACAGTTTAGATAAAATTTATTTCTATACTAATACCACAAAAAAAGACACAAGATATGAAAAAATTACTATCCATTAATGTTACTCTCAGCAACGTATGAAATATTTAAAAAAAAAAAAAAAAGATCATATTGAGTGGAACACAAAGTCAGCTACACTTTACTTAATGTAGAGAGCAGATAACCTTTAGAAGAGTATGTTCAACAACTGACCAGTTCCATGCAGTTAATCACCTAATAAAAAAAAATCCAAAGGGTATGATAAAGCACTATGTATGGCATTTATGGACTATAGATTTTTCATTCTCTGAAAACCTCAGCAGTAAAGAAAGTACTTCAAAGACGAGAAATAGATTAATATAATATTAGAGTATTTGGGAATATCTATACAGGAAGTTGTGACGGCAAACTGTTAGGTTATGACAGAGAGACTCTCATGATTGCAACTGAACCTTATTTGGTCGGAGCTTGAGTATTTATACAACCACTTCTAGTCAAGAAAAGCAATAAAATTCAAACACAATGATGCTGGAAAATACAGGAATGAGCAAGTTACATTGTATGAGCGTGTGTGATACACGTAAGAGACATGGCTCACCCTGTAAAAAACACCCTTGAGAGGCGTACTATACAAGGGTCATCTGGCAGGAGATATGCATGCATTAGGCAATTAAGCAATCAAAGGAAACCCAGTTTTCTTTCCCTCTCATATTGAGGAGGAATGCTTTTGGCGTATGACAGATTATGAAAGGTCCTGAGTAAGGGGCCATATAATGGTGGCTTGCTAGTTTTGTTATGCAGGAAAACATGCTTTTTTGACTGCAGATCTGGCGGTATTTGATGCTTAGCTGGGGGCTCTTGAGTGTGGCAGGATGGAATAAATTTTCACACAGCGTGACGTAGGTGCTGCAGATTATCGGAAGAGGTTGCATATGGAAAAAGTTTGGTCGTCATACAGTATTTCAGCTGTCGAGACATCCAGGGGTTCTTTAGGAGTAGTCATTATTCCCAGGATGACCCAAAGCAGCTGGGTAAATCAGTTGGAGTTCAAGCAACAGGATATCAAAACAGCTTTGAGGGTTGTGTGATGAAGGAGGATACTAATGAAATTTGCTAATAATGTCCACAATTGACAGGTGGAAGTGGTACCTCTGTCGTAAGTAATATGCTCAAGGATACCAAATCTGGCTAAGTATCCTGAGAGTAAGGCATATGTACATGAGGCAGACGTTGCAGTTTCCACGGGAATAGCTTCAGGCCAACAAGTGAAGCGGTTCACTACATTAAACAGGTAACAATGTTGTTGTGATGTGGGTAAGGAACTTACAACATTGACGTGAATGTGAGCAAAGTGCCGCTGAGGTTGATGAAGGGTGCCCACTCCTGAATCTATGTATCCATATACTTCTCAGGTTCGGCATGGAATACAGGCATATACCCAACCCTTAGGATCCTTAGTAATACCATGCCAAATGAACTTTGTCTTCAGTAGCTGTGCAGTAGAACGGCACACAGGATGTGAAAGGCCCTGGGGGAAATCAGACACCTGTCGGCACATTGGAAAAGGTATCCAAGGCGTAGGTCTATGAGTACTGATGCCACAGGGGACGGTGACGATGAAGTCGTCGAACAGGTAGTCCTACCAAGGGAGGGATACACTGGATGTCCTACATGCTTGATACTCTGGATCTTCATATTAGGCTTCTGCAGAGGCGTTGTTATCCAATCCCAGGTGAATGGCAGCCATTGTGTTTCTTGACAGGGCATCGGCAATGGATTTCATTTTCCCAGGGATGTGCTTAAGGGTACAATTATAATCAGACATGGCAGAAAGATTTCGTTGTTGACGGCCAGACCAGACATCGGACTGCCGAGTGAAGGTATGCACCAGTGGTATGTGGTCCAAGAGAATAACGAAGGGCGTACCCTCTTGGAAGTGGTAAAAGTGACAGACAACCAAGTGAACCACCATGAATTCGCAATCAAAGGTAGAGTAGACAGATTCTGCATTGGACAGTTTACTATTGAAGAAAGCCAATGCGCTGGGTGAGACATTGACCACCGGCTCTAGGATCTGCGCTGGTCGCGACTTAGCTGTCAACGATGGAGAAATGAGAGGTAAATGTGGCCTAGAGAAAGTAAGAGCAGCAGCAGTTGATAGGGTATTCTTTGCCTTGCATGTGTTTTGGCTTGCTCTTGAGGGGGTCAAGAGTGGTTGTGATGAATGGCAGGAAACGGTGATAATAGTTAATCATACTCAAGAACTTTTGCAGTGTTTTGGAGATCAAGGGCGTGGGGAAGCTCTGAACGGCTGCTACCTTCTCAGCAAGGTGTCGGACTTCTTCAGGATTGATGCGGTGCTCTAACACGATACTTTGTTGACGCCAAAAGTACACTTGTTGTACCAGACTATAAAGCCGTACTATTCTAGGCGGTCGAGAACGATGCATAGATTATGGGAAAGAGAACGCAAGTATGGCATCCACGTACACAGAACGGGAGGTCCCCTAATATGCCGTCTATGAGACGTTGGAAAGTAGGCCCAGCATTATGAAGGCTGAAACAGGAGTAATTGAAAGTGTGTACCAAATGTGGTGGTGATAGTAGTCTTGGGGATGTCCTCTTAGTTCATGGGCACCTGATAATACCCCTTCAGGAGGTCGAGCGTGAAGAAAACCTTCATTTTGTGCTAGTAGGAGGTCACATCTGTGATGTTTTGTAGGGATTAGTGATCCGGTTCTTTCTTCCTGTTCAGGTACCTGTAATCCCAACATGCATGCAAAAAGCCACCTTTCTTCGGGACAATGTGTAAGGGTGATAATTATGGGCTTGAGGGCTTTTGGCAAAGGCCCATTTCTTCCATTTTGGCAAACATTTGTTGAGCCTCTGCCAAACAATCCAGTAACAGCTCTCTGATTCTGGCGAACAGTGGGACCCTGTTGTCTTTATATGGTAATGAATACTGTGTTTTACGGGAACCATGGGTGTTTGACAAAGTTCTGGATGAAAAAATTCTGGGTACGATGAGAGGAGGTGGTTGTAGGCATCGTGGGTGCACTGATATTAATAGCAAGGTTGGAGAGGTGTTGAGGAGTATGGATCCAGATTGACTAACCGACAATAAGTACATCCATTGAAAGCAATATTGTTCTTTCTCGTAACGCACAAAGAATAGAGATGTACATTTGTCATTTTCTTATTATATTGGGAATATACATTGGACAAATGGTTTTACTGAAACAGTATTAAGATGAAAAAAAAAGATTGAAATGGTTTATAAATTTTAAGAAATAAACTTAATCAATCTGTCAATGGCCTCTTCACATTGTCCACCACAAAAACACTGCTGTGTGCACGGGAGGCTTGCTTTAGCACACTGACATCTTCCTGTGCACCGTTTTTTACAGTCACACTTAATGAGTTCTCTGCAGCCCTTTAATGCTTCTGGCAGGGTACTCCATAAGGGGACCCACATTCTCTCACTGTCAAGTGTCCACCCCCACTCAGAGGGACTCGGAAGTGTTGGACTGGCTTCCAATGCCTGACCCCAGATGTATCTAGCTTGATAAACAGCACGCTTTACATGTTGTAGAAGTGCTGCACGTGACGGTGGGATGTTTTCCAGCTTCTGATTACAGTAGGAGAAGAGGTGCTTCCTGGCTTTATTTACATCAGTGAGTTGCGATGTGCGAGAGTACAGCAGAACCACATATCTTTCAAGTTTCTTCAGGTCCGCTTCTGTAACTTCACGTGGAGTAGCAGATAGTCTTTGAAACACTTCAGTGATTTCTGGAAATAATTTCCATACTTCCCCTGCAGTCTTCTTACCGACAGAGCTAAATGAAGACACCGTGTCGCATCCTGATATGGCATGCATTAATGGGAGGCCTCTGCAGTAATCATTGCCAAGCTCACTAGCTATGACATGTGCTCCAATATACCGAAAGTGAGTACCATGACCAAATGCTAGCCTGAGTTCACAATCTTTCATGCTGATAGCAGTCACAATGGCTAGAACTAAGACATCTGTGTCAGTCGCATGCACCATAACCCTCTTCATGTTATTGCTGTAGGCATAGAAGCAGTGAAGCATCATTCAGTATTCTGCTTCTTCATGAGTGCATGGTTGAAGCCCAGAAACATCAAGTGTTGAGGAGGAGGCAACCTTCTGACCTTTTGTTGTGACCAGCATCTTTCCTAGCACTGTTGATTCAGATTTGATCACATCGGCTAGAAATCTAAAGAGTTCCACCTGGTTGCTGTCAACACGCAAGAAGCTTTTCCAGTTGTGAGGAAGTCGTGTTTACTCGGAAACCCGAAGAGCTTCTCCAGTACCTCGATGCTCTCTGGTGTGTGCTTTAAGACTGTCGTCCTTATAGGCATCCCACACAACATCTACTCGAGCCACATGTTCAAGTTGCCTCTTGAGATAAGGAACAAAGACACACTCTGCATAGTCTTTGAATGTTTTCACATTGGTTTTAGCAGTCTTCGGATCCAATGTGTGGACGAGAGCTGCCCCATCAAATATCTTCACATCCACATCAAGTATGTTCTGTGGTCGTTGGGCTACTGGTTCTAAACACTTCAGTAATTCAGCTTTTTCTCCAAGTCGCATCATGTTATTTTCAGCCAGCGACGGTGGCCAAGAGTGGTTCTCATGCTGGAAGAAGATGTCCATTTCTCCATTTCGTGCTTGGCAAGAGATGTACATTCTGGAAAATAGTTGCAGGTCACTCTTCATGTTTGCCAATTTATACTTCTTCATTGAGGGCACCTTCCGCTCTCTAGAATTGAACAATTTAAGATTGTTCTTTGGAACCGTTTCATAGAGTGCCTTCTCCATCTTCACAAGTCGGGAATCAAAAAATATTGTGTACTGGTTCTTTCCTATTTCCTCTGCTTCTGAGATGTTTTTGATGACTTCATCAGCCATGATGACCTTTGTGTCTAGTGTTAGGAGATCAGTACTCGTTTCTGTGAAGGGATTACCTAGATCATTCATTACATCTATCACGCTTTGTACATCTGAGGCAAATCTCTTTTGTGTATTCAATGTTTGTTCGTAATGTCGGTTGTCATCGGTTTCCTTCTGAGATAGACTCACTTCAACATCATGTATGATCCTAGCCATCTCCGGACTAGCGATCAACCATCGTCTGAGGGCTGATTCATTTTCAGTTATGCCAATGATCCCACCTTCTCCTTTCAGCAAAGCATTAAGCTGTTCATGCATATGGTCCTGTGCCATCATGGAGAAGCAATGTGCGGTCTTTTGGGTAACAAAAAGACCTTCTCTGAATTCTTGGTAAACAGATGGGCATTCCTGTTCTAACTGGACTAAATCTCGCACATGAACTGGTAACCATTTTGCATAATGAAAGTGATCCTTGGCGAACATCCAAGGCACAATTCTTCCCAAGGTGCTAATGTATAGTTCAAAGTTTCCTTCGCGCTGTGATTGCATGAACTAAAGGAAGAGAACCTCAAGATTGAAGGTTTTGCTCAAGTATCGAAACTGGGGATGTATAGTTTCCATGAGCGTGCACCAGTCATTGAACAACATCACTTGATTTCCTTCTGCCTCAACTTCCTCTTTGTAGGAATTGTATGCTTGGTTACGTAAGCAAAAAAGTGCGGCAGCTGTTACTTGATGAGCCCATTGAGAACGGGCTGTGAATGATCCCTTTTTGAGAGCATCACCTCTACCTTCAGTTGTAACGTTTGCAGTTGTCATCACACTCACCCATCCGCTGCCATCTAGCCAGTCTCCTAGAACTTTAAGCAAAGCCATCTCGATATGCAAGCCACCCATCATCACCACAAACTTGTCTTCTCCGTAGGTTTCTGGCCAGGTCCATTGTATCTTCTTGGCAATTACAAACAGTGGTTGATCAACAGTCAATATTGGGACTCGTCCAGGATGTACATGATTTGTAGCTTGAGCGATCACATCCATACCATGCTTAACCATCGCCAGAGAATGAGCATTTTCTCGAATTAATGGCATAAGTCCAGAAATTACTGGTGGTCTGGGGCAGGAAGCTTGTGATGCTGCAAAATGTGCTGACCAAGAAATATTATCATATGCATTCAGTTCATGTTTCCTCAAAAGTTTTTCAACTGAACTTGCCCAGGCTAACTGCAGGTGGTCTGAATCTGGAGACGTTTCTGGAACAGCTTGTCCCTCTGTCTTGTGTGGAGTAGGACTATCATCTGGGAAAGCAGCAGGTGGGACAATAATGTAAGACTCCATAATTGGCTTCATCCTCCTTGTTTTTGGCATGTTCTGGTCAATGAGAGGGGTCGTCGGAAGCTCTGTGCCTGAACATTCATTAGTTACATGCTGAGTAAGCGATATCGCAGTTCCATGGAATGCACTTTTCACTGAAGTGGATGAAGGGTTGTGGTCGATATTGTCTAGATTTCCTGTTGTGAAAAGACCCTTTTTTAGGACTCTGGGGTACACAACTGCAACATCTTCAAAAGAGGACAATGCACTGTTTGCTACATCACTTGCTATCTGTTGTACACGGTCATAAGATACAGACAACCCTTTCTCAAAAAGGTTGTCGATTAAATGCTTTTGGGTCTTATTATGGATAAGCAACCCTATACACACAGGTAGTCTTGTTTCACGTTCCAGGCTGTGCCTAGTCGTTGGAGCAGTGGCTTCTCTTCTACTACATTTGATTGTGTTGAATGTAATCAATTCAACTATGGATAATACCGCTGTTTTCACAACATGGATGTTTTCTGTCTGATTTTTTATATTTGTACCACCAAGTACCATCTGAACTAACACCATCGAAGAGGCTGTGTTGTCATCATATTGCTCATCTGTTAATGATCCTCTAAACGAATAGTGCTTCTGAAATATCTCATTCCTGATTATATTTGCAGCTCTCATCAGAACTACAGCATCACTATCACAGTCATGTTTCTTTGCTTCCCACAACGTTTCTCCAACGTCTTCCTTGAATGTCAGCACGACCTTATACTTGCTTTTATGTGCTTCTAAGTCAGGAATTTGTGCAAGAAGCTTTTCCTTTAAACGAGATGAGTTTGTTCGCTCAGGAATATCACTAACAAGTTGCTGAAGGCGTGACCTGTACAGTCGTACAAGGTTTGACACCTTAAAAATGTGTTCAGTATGTTCTACTTCTTGCCGAGACTCTCCAATATAGGATACCAATTCTGTAAAGGCTATAGACTCCGGTGTTAGATCTGGATCCTCCTTCACAGCCTCTTTCCTGATGTGTGTGCGGTGTCTGTTGAAGAAAGCAGTTAGACACTGTTTGTGGTATACAGCATCTATTACAGTCATATCGCCTGAGGACAGCTTGGCAAGCAATCGGGTATCGCGAAGTTCTGTTGCCATTTTCCGAACATTTGCATCAATCTGTGTTGTAGCAGCTCTATGATAACCTTCCTCCACTTTGTCATCACAAAAGAAGCAGGATAGGCTTTTGTCAGTTTGAATGGAGGATCCAGGGAATGCTGCTCGTAGTCTGCTTTTGAGCGGAGAAGTCTTAGTCTCTCTCACTTTGGCCATTTTCTTGCGGGCACGCTCAACTTTTTCTTTGCTAAACTTCATGTGGCATGTTTTGTGCCATTTTGCATTGTGTTTGGAAAGAGTTGCAGCTATACATTGGCTGTCATCTGGGCTTGACAAGTTTATGTTTATTGGCAGGAAACCAAGTGAGTGAAGCTCCTGGATATGTTCAGCTATTGTATCATAAGGCATTGACTGATGGACATTCTTGAATTGAGATGGTTCTCGCAGCGGTTCCGGTGTACATTTTCGACATAGAGCACAGAGTTTCCAATCGGTTTCAGGCAAGACCACTTCAGAACCACTGCCAAGCTTTATTTTCCTGGTTGCCATAGTAATTTCTTCTTCATCAGTTGTAACAGGTAAGCATGCACCTCAGAGTCATCACCTGAAAAGAAAGAGAAATAAGTTGTATTTATATAAGTGAGATATCTACATAAAATATTTCGGTTTTGTCATACAAAATGTAGCCTAATCAGATATATGTCCTGAAAATAAAACAAATATTTTCATGATAATGACCAGTTCTGAAAATGAAACAAATCATCAGATTAATGGCAGTTTCGGAAAACAGAATTAAACATAAGAATTATGGACTGATATAAATGTACGATCTTCCTGAGGACTAAACAAAAATAAAACAATAATTCATTGAGTTGTTTACCCTATATGTTAAGTGTTTAGATAACCATTTACTGGTTCTTATTTTGTCTACAAATTATAGTAAAATGTAACCAAATTTCTTGTACTTAAGACCTATATTTAACCATAAGATGCTATGTGTCACACAGAAGAAAAACGTTTAACTAGATTGATATTTGCATTACCAGCAGAAAGCAGCCATTTTGGATTTTGCTCAAAATATTATTTTATGGCATTTTAGTGCAACTCATTGAATTCCTTGACCCTAAAAACCTATAAATCAACACCAAGATCATGCTTCTATGTCAAATAGAACCCAAGTTCTGATAAAATATAAAAATTGGCAATACGCAAGGCGGCCATTTTGGATTTCTTGATTTTGAGTAAGACCCCTTGGTTTGCCAGCGTGGATCCGGTTAGAAATGGATTCAGCCCACTCAAAAACCCCTGTATGCAAATTTTCATGCTTTCTTCAGAAAGTGAACATCTAGGCCATTTTATTCTACATACCTACTAGACTAATATATATATATATATATATATATATATATATATATATATATATATATATATATATATATATATATATATATATATATATATATATATATATATATGTGTGTGTGTATATATATATATATATATATATATATATATATATATATATATATATATATATATATATATATTATATCTTTATCTATATACTGTGTATATATATATATATATATATATATATATATATATATATATATATATATTTATATATATATAAATATATATATATATATATATATATATATATATATATATATATATATATATATATATATATATATATATATATAAAGTGAGCCTTAATGCTTAATGTATCATCTAAGAAAATTCTACGACACCTATATTTCTGGTCAAGTTCTAATTTACGTTTGTTCATCCTCTATATATTCAGGACTACAAACTAGGATGCTGTAAAAAAAACGAGGAGTGCCTATCTAATGTTTAACTAACTATATTTCATTTTAGTAAAAATATACATATACAGATATATTAGAGTTTATCATTACATCGGTTTATTTGGCAATTCAAAAAAGGTAATCCACAAATACCCCCCAAATCTCAAGTAAAATCTAATGACGACATCTTAAAGTTATATTAATTTTTTATTCCCTTTTCCTACTCCTCTGTTGGGGCCCAAAGGCAGCAAAGGCCGCGATATCCTGGCAGTCATCGCACATTTGGCATAAGATTTCCTCTTACCTGGTAGATGGAGCGTCAGATTCCTGTTACGCATGGAATGCTGATTGCTACCGGGCCAATCGTGAAGAAGACATTAGGTATGGCATCATTAGGACTTTGTAAAATCTAGCATTGCACATTTAATGGTACTTTATTTCGCGTTACAAAATTTAAATATCTGTTTACTTGCTAATTTCACAGATAACAATGTTTTTCGCAGTGAAGAAGTAAACAAATATTAGAAAGCGGTGGTCTCCTTGTCTAGCAAAAAGGAATAAATTATATCATTCATAATCACGTGAATATATATCATTGTCAATATTTTTTTTTTTGTTTTCATTTAAAGGAAAATGGGCCTGCTCATTATTTTAAGAATATCTTTTTTACTTGAATCTGAGTACCCTGGTATTACATTTTGTTGGCACTAATTATAATTTCCTTTACGCTATGGCCAAATCAATTCACAAATTCCAAAACTGGCTGCTAGAAAAACTACTTTCGCCTCTCTTCTGGTACCGGGTTTTACATTACTTTACCACAGGATGTTTGAAGATAATTGAAAAAAAAAAAGTTATAAAACGCAAATTTACCAGCAATTTCCATTATCTGAATACACATGTAATCTATGCTAAGTTTACATGTTTATAAGTAACGCAATTATTATAATCCACTATCCCTTATACAAACTTTTATTTCTAATCCATAATCATCATTTTTTCCTTAAGAGATTACATTCTATGATAATATTAACCCTGTTTCCTGTTTTGAGGTGTACAATATAAGTGAGGTATTGGTGGAGTAGCAAGTTATTGACAGAAATTTATCAAAGTATGTCAGTTACCGCCAGGGGCTCTAGTGTATTCAATTGCCCAAACTGTCGCCAAGAACCGAATCACAATACGTTTTTAGAATATCAAATCAATAAATGTCAATATTCTCCCGTTAAAATTAAAAATGAGACTTGATAGTATACTTAATTGATCTAGGATGTATGATGCCGTCGCTTTATATAGTGGGAACATGAGTTTTCAATGCCCTAGTTTATTCACAACTCTTAGTACCCACTGCTTTACTTCAACATGAATCTTTACCGATATGAAAGCCAAAAACAAATAAAAAATAAACTATTTTTATGAAAGTAAGTGGAATAAAAAAATATCTAGATTACTAGGAAAAACACTGGAATTACGAAATTAAGCATCATACACATAATTATTAAGATTATTATCTTTAAGGTATGTAAAACCTGGCATACGCACTGTTGGAACAGTCAAAAGGGATATTCATGTTTAATGATTAACCTGAAACGTTTTTGGTAGCTGACATGCTAAACAGTCTCATGCCATTTTCTACCGTATCAATAAACTTTACGAATGAATTTAACTTGTATATTTATATCATTGCGAAAATGCGAAAGAGTTTTACCATACATTTCCGGAACTATTTTAGCTTTATCTATTGTGTTGCTGTTTTTATTATATAGTAAGGGAAAAAAAATGAGATGTAGAACATAAAAAACCAGATACTAGCTTATAGGACTCTCTCTCTCTCTCTCTCTCTCTCTCTCTCTCTCTCTCTCTCTCTCTCTCTCTCTCTCTCTCTCTCTCTCTCCCTCTCTCTCCCTTAATAAAGCACAATGCAAAAGAAAGGTTAACAAGGAAAATATCATAAAAGATGAGAGTCTCTGTGAGTTATAAGGTTAATCTTTTCCGAACTCAAAGGAGAAAATTTAAAAGAAAGATGACTGGAAAGTGTACAAGAAAACATTATTCAGGACGATATTAAAAGAGGTGGATATTAATGGCCCTTTATGTGTCAGGCGTAGGAAAGGTAATTAGTTTAGAGGATGAGTGCTTTCTATGAGTTTCCATGATGTCAAAGAATGAATATTGATTTTAAATGAAATATTAGGAATTGCGGAAAAACTTTGTTATTTCTGCCATTATCATCACATCTAAAAGCGGAGCAGTTTTCCAGAAAAAAAAAAAAACAGACTATATTTTGTTATTTCTGATAAGCATCAAATTTTTATAGGCTCAATTAGGAAAATACTATGTAAAGCATGCAACCATAAAATACTCTATTTTTCGAGAGATACCTGAGGCAGAGCTGATACACGTCTAAACAAACATACATTGGATTACAGGAAGCTTATGTTAAAAAGTGAATAGCACAGAAAAACATGATCTGTACCAAGGAAGGATATTTTCTTACATGAGAGTGCAAAAATTTCTTGACGATAATCGCCGTTGTGCAATACTTATACAGTAGATCACTCACACTTATTTCCCGAAAACATTCAAGAAACTATGAAAAATAAACCACTGCACTCCAAACCATTACTCTGGTCACTGGTACCTCATATTCCCCATTTATGAATACAAAGAAAATATTTGAAGGTGATAAGCAATTAACCTCCTGGAAGACAAAGTAATCTATTAATGTGAGTTTTCTTACGGTCAAAATTCTCAGATTGCCTTTGTTAGACAAGAAATGTCTTTATAGAGAGGGGGACTGAGAAGCAAAACATTAAATCCAAATTGATCTTGGTGATCAAACCATCTTACCAGATGTGTTTCATCTAACTATTAGAAGAGATAAGAATATATTAAGCGACCCATTCCCTTTTTAATCTTTTAATTCATAATTGGGGTTAGGCTTGTGGGCGTATTTTATTGTGGTAGTAGTTCACCATAAAGTCATAAAGATAAAGTTCCCAATTTTCAAACCAAAGGTTTTTCTGGCTCAAATTCAAACTCACAGAAAGTATAATGGTCGTTTTAATACGATGGTGGCATTCAGTTCTATTCATATCTACGTTGAAGTAGTTTTCACACCAATATCCTTTTATTTATGATTTCAATTTCTATTTTACTTTCGTTAATTTCCTCCATTTAAAATAATTGATTATTTCCTATTTCCGATTATTCCATATCATTGGTAACTTATAATGCATCTAATATTCTTAGTTGAGATGTAGGGTTGTTTTCGTTATGATTTCAAAACGCCGTCAATAAATATAACGTTTTTAGAAGTAACTAATCTTTCTATATATATATATATATATATATATATATATATATATATATATATATATATATATATATATATATATATATATATGTATGTATATGTGTGTGTGTGTGTGTCTGTCTGTCTGTGTGTGTGTTTGGTTGTTTGTATTGTTGTGCGTATATGTATGTAAGGGTAGGAGTTTTGATTAAGTTGTTTTTGGCCGTACGTTCATATATTTTCTTTGCAATACTTTCTTCAGTTTTTTAAATTTTTTCTCCAATTCATTAACATTTACGACCTTGACTGATATTTTTCTTAATGAACATTCACATTCAATTTTGTATATATATTGGAAAAATTTTTTACCCTTCTCTTTAATTTTTATATCAATATTGAGTGTAAATTATTTTATAATTGGAAGTAGCTGTTCATTATTATTTCTTATCACATGATGGCTTATATCCTGACTCTGATCTTCCAGTTTTTTTTTTTTCAGTCCCTGGTTCATGGAAGTGAACATCTGAAAGCAGTGGTATTGTCATCGGCAGTCTTATATATTCTTTTGTGAATTTCTTTTCCTATAGTTATCCTGAAAGAGATTTTAAATAGATGACAATTCAAATGTGCTATTTACAATAACCCAGTTTTCTGGTTTGGTAGGAAAAAAGAAAATATTTCATTGATATTTTCTCATAAATTTACCAATCTGAAATATATGCAATCACAATAACAGCTAGTTAGTTTATTGTTGTATTGTCTCACATGGAATAAAGAGGTCACCATTCATATTGTGTGTGTGTACAATATTCAATATCATTACCAAATGTAACGAAATTTATAGAAATGTATATATACAAAAACAAAAGGATAATAATAATGGCAATTGCTGCAGAAAGGTAATGATAATCATAGAGATTCAATGGAAAAAATTTTTTTTTCCATAATTGATGACGATTTCAGAATTATCCCCCATAAAACTTGGGGTAAATAAGCGACGTATGGTACAATTCCTACAGTGCATCTTACGAGATGTAATGCCGGCCCTATTTAAATTCCTTTGCAGAGCTACCCTGCCCATTAGGAGATCTTACTTCCAATCTTTTTATTTACTGCCCTGCCCACTGCCTTTATTCCATATCGCTGTTCAATTTCTTGTAGCTTTTACTTCATAGTGTAATTCACGGGTTTGACCCAGGATTCCTTAAGACACTCAATTACCTTACGGTACACAGCAACAGGACATAAATTAAAAAGCTATGAATCTAAATCAGTCCAAACGAATGCACAAATATTTAAACTAATCTCATTAAAAGTAATCACATGAAATCTTTGATATAATATCAAAAGCACATGCTATATACTGAGTTACCAACAATATTACAAATTCTTAGATACCCTTTCAGTCAAGAAGGAATGATTTCAAGTGGTCAAAATAGGTTTCACCATTTAGACTATTCTGTGTTATACGTAAATGAAAACAGGATATCACTTGAAAAAAGATTTACTTAACCCATATTTTAACGAATTCTTTAGGTTGCTTATTTTGTTGGCTTCCAAAGATATGTAACTAATCGACGCAATTATGGAACGGTTATTGTTTGTGATTTCAATAAGCTGAGTATTAAAGTGAATTTTGATGGCTATGACATAAACGTGACCTTTATTTCATAGTATGCTTCACAATGTCGACCGAGAATATAAACTAGTTAGTTTATCCTAGAAAAAAAAAA
>NC_090748.1:31013752-31031252 GCF_036898095.1 Palaemon carinicauda
AATGTTTTTATGTTGACCAGGCTGACATGAGTTTTTCTTATTGTTTATATATGGCATATCTGTTTTTGACGTTGTTAATAGTTTATATAGGTCATATATGTTTTGACGCTGTTACTGTTTTTAGAATGATATATTATTAATTTATTCTCTTCATTTATTCATTTCCTTACTTCCTTTCCTCACTGGGCTATATTTCCCTTTTGGAGCCCTTGGGCTTATAGCATCTTGATTTTCCATCTAAGGTTGTAGCTTGGCTAGTAATAATATTAATAATAATAATATGTCATCTACATACATTACCCAAAGGATTCCAATAGGTAGTGTTCTTGGAAAGTACCAGGTCTTAAAAAAAATCCATTTATAGATTACTCAAAAAGGGCGATAGAGGCTTGTCCATTGGCAAGGAAGTATAATCGATTATACATCGTATAACAGCAGTTACTGAGAATAAGGAACATAACCTCTATGTTGAGATCCTGAAGGCTAAAGATGTTAATCAAATCACAGTATTGATTTTCATTATGGCCATGAGAAAAATGTTATGGTATCTTCCTCCGTGTAAAATTAAGTTTTTATTCCTATATGATTCCAATTATAAAATCTTATGTAAAGTAAAACAAAATTATTTATTTATTTTTATTCTTTGAAATCAGCTTAATTCTGCATTTTTGGTTGTACATACAATCATGAAATTTATTGGTAATTCAGGAGAACAGATTTATTATTTTTGAAAATTCATATCAAAAACTTTAAATTATATCACATGCACACACATTAAGAATTTGATTGACTTAGAGATTTAGAAAAATAATGTTTTATCAACCATTCTCTTTTTATATTACAAATCAAGATGAAAAATACTTTCTCCTTTCTTTTATATAGGAAAATATATTCTTCATATGAAAAGACTTAACTTTGTCTCATAAAATCGTTGAATATTTATTTTCCTTAAGAACAGACTCCCGCATCTTAGTTGAATGAAAATGCAAATGCATGCAGACACTCTAAGAGTTAAACATTTTACTTTGGCAGTTCCAAACTCAGGTGTAGTTTTAGGATCAAGTAAACTTTGAGAGGCGCAGTTATGCTTTTATGAAGGTTATGCCAACGCATACAGGCATGCTTATAGCACCCTAAGTGTTCTCTATAAAAATTTTTGAAAACTTGGTTAAAATTGATGACTAACCAATGTCTGGAGTGCCCTTCTCTTGAGTATAAACTTCAGGAAGGTATGAGAACTCCCTTAAACTGTTTCTCCGTTTGTTGTTTCTTTTCCATAGTGTGGTTTTATTATACTTATTGAATAGCTGAATTTTGTTAAAATCATGATTATAGTGAAATAAGAGAATTTCTTCACGGAAACATTAATGTTGGAAATTTAGAATTAGTGTAACAGAAAACACACACTGTTCAAAGACATTTTGAAAACTATCATTGGGTTCTATAGACATAGAAAATCGGTGTATAATTACTAAGATGTAGTTTCAGGAATATTCTAAGCTCGGGATTATTTGGATTACCCCATTGAGACAAAAAAAAAAAAGAAAAAAAAAAAACCAATAACATTCGCTATCGGGAATTTATTTCTTAAAAATGACATTTCACGTCATGATAAGAGTGACAATCACCTTAAAATATATCAATTTCATCTTTAACAATTAAGAGAATTTGAAGATAGAACACTATCTTTTTATCTGACATAATATATTGTAGAGATGTGCCGATACCACTTTGGGGACCGATATCAATTACGATTTTTTTAAATCGATACTGATACCGATACAGATACCCAATTTCTTTCTAGACCGGTAGCGATACCATGCCAATACTGATACCCAATTTCTCTCTAAGCCGATATTGACACAGAGTCCGACAATGATACCGACACCGATACCAGATAAATAATAGATACCGATACCGATAATAGCCAATACTCCGATACATTAGAAATTCTTTCTAAAGATTACAATAACAGTATATACTGATTTATGACTTACATCTCCGTGTCTTCGGTGTGTCCAATGGAGTGAGAGGCACTATTGTGTCTATTCAGTAAACAGAACAGGCAAAGCACTTTGTGGTAAATATTTGAAATAAACCAGTGATTTAAAGAATTTGTTTTGTGGAACAGGTTAAACAATGACTTTGTCCATAGCAATTACCCAATCTGATTATAAATATAATGCCTCCTCCTCTATGATATTTTTTTATCACTGAATATCATAATATTGGTTCAACCGCATCACTGAACTAGGAAAAAATAATGTTTACAAAGTTAGTAATGAGTTATTTGCATTTGAGAATTTAGTCTTAGCGTGAGGAGCTGAGATATAAGCTTAGATTAAAAAAATATACACGAGGAAAGGGCCCGTGTAAGGTGGCATTAGAGGTGGCTTGCTAGTGCTGTTGCACACGAAAATGTGTTTTTTTCCGTTTGTGGCTCTGTTTTGTATTGCTAAGTTAGGTGCTTGTAAGTCTGGCGGCATGGAGAAAGTTTTCCCACAATATGCCGTAGGCACTGGAGAATGTGGTAGTGTAAGGACATCACTTCCTCTGTCATCCAGCTATTACACCGAATTCTCTATTTTATCTAAATTATCCTTCCGCCACACTGTGGCTAGCTGTACATATTTGTTCCGCTCCCTCAGAGCTACAATTTCATGTATTTATTATTTCATTACTTATTTCTACTGACTTGTAATTTAAGTATTTGTGCGTGTGTAAAAACAAACATATTTAGGCGGTTAGTTTAAGCTGAATTGGCGCCTGCGCGCATGCTACTTTTCCGTCCGCACCCTGTATTACATTCCCACGTATGTTTGAATAAACTGTCAGTTGTTGTTGGTGAAGCTTGTCTCACCGTCCTTACAACAGGTGACCCCGGAGTTAAAGTAGCATCAGCGGTTTTGGCTTTGCCATTAACAGACTTATTACGGTCGTGCTACCTTCTTTTACTCCGTTACCTTAAGCATGAGCTTCGGCCTTTGGTGCTCCCACACCTCTGTGAATGTAAGGCAGTAGGATGAGTTTAACCGACATATAAACTTCCCACCTCTTCGCCGACTCGTCGACTGACCACAATGGCCGATTCAACCCGCCCATCACGCCCAACGGTCTCGCCTCTACACCCAAAGTCAAACTGCCGCCGTTTTCTCAACACAACACCGCTCCCTAGGTTCCTGAGAGCGGATGTACTCTTCCGAGTCGTTAGGCTCAGCGACTCCTGCGCCAAGGCTGACATCCTTCTCACCTCCTTCCCAGAGGAAGTATTCGACAATATTTCCCCATGGCTCGACGCCCAGGCTGGCCAAGTTTCCTACGACGACCTGAGAACGAAACTCATCGGTATCTACTCACTCTCTGTTTCAGCAAGGGCACAGAAAGTCCTGGACCTCGCCGGAAAACCCATGGGTGACACCTCTCCTACCGAGGCTTGGGACGAGTTAACCGGCCTGCTAATGCTCCCCGAAACCGACAGCAACGGCCGACGGTGCGAGATTAGCCTATCTCGTGAGATTTTCCTTCGACGCCTACCGCAGGACGTAACGGCCCAATTGACGGACGCAGACACACTTCTGATGAACGAACTCCTGTGGAAGACTCAAAAGCTCCACGGGGCTTCCAAAGCATATCACCTCGGGGCATCATCAGTACCGTCTTTGTTCTCCTCCTTCAGCTGCTCTTCCATAGACTCTTCAGCAACGGCTCCTGACGACAATGACGAGATCAACGTTCTAGCAAGAAGGAAACCACCGCAACCGACACGTCCGAACCCTAGGCCTAACCCAGCATGGTGGCCCTACCACCAACAGTTCGGCAGCGACACCAAGAAATGTAGAGCACCGTGCAACTTCCCTAGAAGATGACGCCAGAAGAGACCACCTACCACCATCGCAGCTGCAGGAAACCAAAACAAGAATGGTTTCTATATCCTCGACACCGTCTCCAACCGTAGACTTATGGTCGACACCTGCGCTATGCAGTCAACATTCCCGCCGTCAAAAGCCGACCTAGACCGTGGTCCCAGCAAAGACACCCCCTCACTCATCGCCGCCAACGGATCTCCCTAACGGTGTTATGGGACCAGGACCCTCAGGATATCTAACATGGGCCGTTCGTATTCCTGGCCCTTCACCATCGCTGACATCAGTCGCCCGCTCCTCGGTGCAGATTTCCTCGCTCACCACGGACTACTTGTTGACGTTGCTGGGAAACGCCTCATCGACACAGGAACCTGCCAGTCCCGCGCCCTAAGAGCCGGCCCTGCCACAATATCCGTATCCGCTGTAACGATGCAGCCCTACGCCGACCTCCTGCAAGAATTTCCTGACGTTTTCAAGCCCGAGCTCTGACACTCGCCGGGATCCCCCTCCAAGAACGGGATCTACCACCACATCACAACAACGGGACCGCCTACTCACGCCCAAATTCCGCCGCCTCCCACCCCAGAAGCTGAAGGACGCCAAACGCGCCTTTGAGGACATGGAATGCATGGGTATCTGTAAGATAGCTTCGAGCCCCTGGGCATATCCCCTGCACATGGTAAAGAAGCCTGACTGGACCTAGAGACCTTGCGGCGACTACAGGTGCCTCAACCTCATCACAACGCCTGACCACTACCCCCTGCCCAACATGCAAGACCTGACAAATGCGTTGCATGGCGCGAAATACTTCACCAAGATGGACCTTCTCAAGTCTTACTTCCAGGTCCCCGTATTTCCGGAGGACATTCCAAAAACTGCCATTGTGACACCATTTGGATCCTATACCTTCCCATACTCAACCTTCGGTCCATGCAATGCGGGGGCGACCTTCCAATGATTAATGGATAGCATCCTGGGCGACCTACCATTCTGCGTCTGCTACGTCGACGACATCCTGATATTCTCAAAGACCAAAGAGGAACACCGGAGGCACGTCCGCGCTGTCCTGAAACGCCTACAGGAAAATGGCCTGGTCGTACGTTTCGACAAATGCACGTTCGGCGCGGAAGGAGTGGACTTTCTCGGTCATCGCGTATCCTCGTGCGGGGTAAAACCGATGACAACGAAGGTCGATGCCATCAGAAAGTTCCCGGTACCTACGACCACACGCCAACTTCAAGAGTTCCTGGGGATGGTCAATTACTACAGGAGCTTCATCCCCAACGTCACACAGACCCTGACACCCCTCGACGACGTCCTGAAGGGAAAGGCGAAGAAACTTGAGTAGGGTTTTCCCCAACAAAACGCATTCACCCGGACAAAGGACGCCCTCGCAAAAGCCACCACCCTGGCTTATTTCGATGATAACGCACCCCTCCGAATGACGACCGACGCCAGCAACGTCGCCTGTGGGGCTGTGCTGGAACAGCTCGTCGATGGTTCTCCTCGACCGCTGGCATTCTTCAGCAGGAAATTGAAACCCGCTGAAACAAGATACAGCACCTTCGACAGGGAACTCCTCGCCGTCTACCTCGCCGTCTACCTCGCCGTCCGCCACTTCAGGTACATCCTGGAGGGCACACCCTTTAGAATTGCGACGGACCATCAACCCCTCGTACACGCCTTCACAAAATCGACAGATGCATGGTCCTCCCGACAACAACATCATCTCGCAGTAATTGCCGAATTTGGGTGCACCATAAGCTACGTTCCTGGAATGAAAAACCCAGTCGCGGACGCCCTTCCAAGGATTGAAATCGACGCAATCCACCTGGGAATCGATTACGCCAACCTCGCATCCAAGCAGCGCACCGACAAAGAGGCACAGGATCACCTGACGGGGCCATCCGCGCACAAGATAACTGCGATTCCCCTTGGGCCAGCAGGAGTAACTATCCTCTGCGACACCAGCACCGGCCGCCCAGGTCCCTGGATTCCAGCTTCCTGCAGAAGAAAAATATTCGACATCATCCATGGACTTTCACACCCCTCGGGACGCACCACTGCTCGCCTTCTGTCTGAAAATTTTGTCTGGCCAGGGATCAAAAAGGACGCCGGGAATGGGCGAAGACATGCATCAACTGCCAATCAAGCAAAATCAGCTGCCACACCGAATCGGGGATAGGTGATTTTCCCCAACAGAAAAGACGTTTCGGTCACATACACATCGACGTTGTGGGACCGTTGCCCACTTCGGGATCTGCTCGCTACCTGCTGACAATCATCGATCGCTCCACGAGGTGGTTGGAAGCATCGCCGATGACCGAAGCTACGACCCAAGTATGCGCCGAAGACCTTTTGTCAAGCTGGGTGAGCAGATTTGGCGTTCCTGACGACATCACGACATGCTTTCCTGTCGGAGATATGGCTCGCTCTGGCAAACATGATGGGAACGACTCTCCACAGCACCACGGCATACAACCCCGCAGCAAACGGCATGGTCTAACGAACTCATCATGCCCTCAAGGCATCCCTGATGGCGAGCTGCACCGACTGGGACTGGAAATCACGTCTTCCTTGGGTACTCCTCGGCTTTCGCACCCCCCCTCGCGCAGATGGAGAGACATAGCCCGCCGAAAAGGTTTGCGGAGAGGCACTCGCAGTCCCCGGTGAATTCTTTCCCACATCAACCGACGACACGCAGCGGGATCATCTTAGTTACATTGCCAGGAAATTCAGGCCATGTCTTAAAACTTACCACGACAGAACTAAGCATTTCAAGCTAAAGAACTTGGATGAATGCGGGTATGTTATCGTCCGTGTCAACGCTCATCGACAGCCGCTAACCAGACCTTATCGAGGCCCCTACCGAGTAATCAAGAAAACGACGAAAGCCTTCCTTCTCGACGTGCATGGCCAAGAAGACTGGGTCTTAATAGACCGCGTGAAACCGGCGTTTCTCGAAGGGAGCGACACTGCCTCCGCGGGACCTGGCAGATCCAGAGTGCCACCTCAAAACAAAGTGCCTAATGAGAAGAAAAGCAACAAACAACGACGAGAAGTAGCGATCCATTCACCGACCGCCGAGGCCCCACTCCGTTCAAGAATAAGAGGAACCCTCCGACGCCCGAATCGATATGAAGATTAGTCTCATCAGCCCTCTAAGCCGCCTGATGTCTTGTGGGGGGGGGGGTACTTGTAAGGACATCACTTCCTCCGTCGTCCAGCAATTTCACCGAATTCTCTATTTTATTTGAATTCTCCTTTTGCCACACGGTGGCTAACTGTATATATTTATTCCGCTCCCTCAGAGCTACAATTTCATGTATTTATTATTTCATTATCTATTTCTATTGACTTGTAATTCAAGTATTTGTGCGTGTGTAAAAACACATATTTTGGTGGTTAGTTCAAGCCGAATTGGCGGCTGAGCGCATGCTACTTTTCCGTCCGCACCCTTTATTATATTCCCACGTATGTTTGAATAAACTGTCAGTTGTCGTTGGTGAAGCTTGTCTCACTGTCCTTACAGTAGGAGATTAGAGACGAAAAAAAATCCAGCAGGGACGACCAACGAGCAGCCCTATACCATTGCAGGTGCCAAGACATCCAGACCGTCTTTAGGAGTGGTTCTTAGTATAAGGAGGTCCAGGGAATCTGTGTAAACCAACTGGAGTCTTTTGGGTGGGTTATCAAAGATGGTTTGAGGATACGATAAAAAAGTTCAATCATTTCGTTGGCCGCAGAGTTGTAGGTGGTTGTCTGATGTAGGGTGATTTACAAGAGATTTGCTAATGACGTCTACAATTGAGAGGTGAAGTTGGTGTCCAAATCAGAGGTAATATGTTCTGGTATGCCAAATCTCACAGACCATGCTGAGAGTAAAGCATATGTACATGAGGTGGTCGTTGCAGTTTCCATGCGAATGGCTTCAAATGAGTGAATCGATCAATGACAGTAATGATGTTCGAGTGATGTGGGTAGTGGACCTACTACGTCAACCTGAATCTGGGTAAAATGCCACTAAGGTTAAGAAAAGGTGCCTACTTCTGCATCCCAGTGTTGATGTATTTTTTAAGTTTCGCAAGAAGTGCAGATAAAGTCATAGAGGAGGGTGGCACTTGAGTCACCGAGAGAGCAGACATCACAACAGAGATTTGCATAATCTCTTATATGCTTGGTGCTCTGAATCGTTTCGTTGGGCTTCTGAAAAAACATTGTAATCCAATTCTATATGAATGGAGGTAACGTACTTCTTGACAGATCATCGCCATTTGGATTCCTTTTCCCAGGGACGAGTTGAAGGGTGTAATATTATCCAGTAACGGCAAAGAGATGTTGATGTTGATGGGCAGAACAGGCATCAGACTGTGACGTGAAGGCTTGCATCAGAGGGTTGTGGTCCGTGCGAATGACGAAGGACGTACCTTCTAAGAAGTGTCAACGGTATCGGAAATAAAGTAGCTGTAGCTGGATTCAGCCATGGATAGTTTTACAATGAAGGTTAATGGGCATGTGGTCAACGGTTTCCTCCCAAACTATTTACCACATGTTTGAGAACTGCACCAATAGCAACGTCACTGGCATCAGTGGAGCAAAGAAAAGGTGCATGTAGCATGGGAAAAGTGAGATCATCAGGGTTGATAGGGCACTCATTGAGTTTCAGAAGGCCTTTTCTTGAGGGGTATCCCTCTTCAGGTCTTTTGGCTTACCCTTGAGAAAGGTGTAGAAAGGCGCAAGAGTGGCGGCGATTACTGGCAGTAAACTGATAACAGGTGATCATCTAAAGAATTTTCAAAGGGCTTTGAGGGTCAAGGGAGAGGGGATGTTCTGAACACCTGCTAACTTTTAAGAAAGGGAGTGGTAGGGTGCCCTAAGAGTGATACTTTATTGGCGCAAATTGTTTACATGTCTTACCGGACTACAAAGCCTTTCTGTTATAAGCGGTCGAGCATCATGCGTATGTGAAGGCTTGCACCAGAGGATTGTGATCCGTGTGAATAACAAAGGACGTACCTTTTATGAAGTGTCAACTGTAACAGAAATAAAGTAGCCGTAGCTGGATTCTGCCATGGACAGTTTTATAATGAAGAAGGTTAATGGGCATGTGGTCACTGGTTCCCCCAAAACCATTGACTGACTGCTTGAGAACTGAACCAATAGCAACGTCACTGGCATCGGTGGAGCAAAGAAGAGGTGCATGTGGCACGGGAAAAGTGAGAGCATTAGGGTTGATAGGGCATTCATTGAGTTGCAGAGGGTCGCTTCTTGAAGGGTATCCCACTTCAGGTCTTTTGGCTTACCCTTGAGGAAGGCGTAGAGAGGCTCAAGAGTGGCGTTGATTACTGGCAAGAAACTGATAATAGGTGATCATGCAAATAATTCTCAAAGCGCTTTGAGGGTCAAGGGCGAGGGTAAGTTCTGAACGGCTGCTACCTTTTCAGGAAGGGAGGGATACGGTGCCCTAAGAGTGATACTTCATTGGCGCAAAATATATACTTGTCTTACCGGACTAAAAAACCTTTCTGTTATAGGCGGTTGAGCATGATGTAAATGTTACAGAAGAGTTCCTCTCTGGAGGAGGAAAACATAAGTATGTCATCTATGCAATATACAAAGAGGAGGAAGTCCCCTAAGATGCCAAGCATGAGATGCTGTAAAGGATTTGCTGACGAGTTTTCGGAAAACAATTATTCGAAAGACAAAAGACTGTTTTTTTTTTTTAATACCAAATATTCGAAAACAATCGTTCAAATGTGTAATTGTTCGAGTTTACAATTGATCTAATTACAAGCTATTCAAAAATCAATATTTCCAAATGAATAATTTTTGAATCCCTGAGTTACAACGACTTGTTGAGTGAGAGTAGGAATTCATTATTTATACGGTTTATAATCCTAAGAGTATTTACATAAGAAACAACTCAATTGCCTTTTTTGTCTTTTAAATGCATTCATAAAAAAGATACCATTTTTTATTTTACTCTTTCATATTTAGAAATCTCTTAAAAAACATAATGGCTGAGCTCGTTAAAAGTGAAGGGAAAGACGTGTTAGTAAGAATGAACAAATATAAGATAAAACAGTAGAAATGCCATATATTCTCTAATTACTGTAGTAGGAAAATAATCCCTAAATGTTTTATATGTTATTTGGCAGTTCTCAACTATGATACAAGATTACCCAAGGAACGTATTGTGAGGAGGCTCTGTCTTGTTAGGAATCAATTCCCTTTACTCTAGGAAAAACAACGGAAATCATTTTTGTGTATACCTTTGCAGTAATAACCTATTCCATATAATATTTCTTCATGGTAAAAGCATTTTTTTTTATTGAAATTCATAATTTCTAAAAAGAAAGGATTAGAATAATACAACATCGTATAAACCAGGATTTAGGTATAATCGAACTCATTAAATGAGTTACGCACCCAAAAATCTTACAAACATTCTTCATAAGCTTATAACGTCAGTGCAACTAAGCACTCTTATAAGGATATGAAATATTCTTTTTTTTTTTTTGCATATGACTTCAACATCTGCTTGAAATAAGAGATGTGTCTTTATAGTACATAGGATTGCAGTGAATAAAATAAAAGGCAGTGGTTTGGTGTTTCAGAGATGGTTTACCAAGATACACTATGTCTGTCATATTCTGATCAGGGAAAGGAATTTCTCAGATTTTTGTGAACTTTAACGTCAGATGATGTTTCTCGATCATGTAACACATATCAAATTATTAACCCGACAAACATTGATTTAGTATCGTGTACACACACACACACACACACTCACACACACAAATTATATTACTAATTAATATACTAATTCAAGTTTATATAAACATACAGAACTGACACAGAAAAAAAAATCGAGGTACAGCATTAGAAATGAGTCAATTTTAGTGTACCAAAAAAAAATAATATTTATTTATTTCATATACCGATAAATATCTTTATCTATACATTATATTCACTATCTTTTTAGGGTCTTTTCAGCTTTAAATTACTGAAAAATTACTTATAAAACATTAGAAAAATGTAAAATAAACTTCAACGTATAACTGACGAGTACATATATTGTACCTGTTACAGAAAATGTGTGGGAAAATCTGTTTCTTATTCTTCATATACAATACACAAGTTGTGAAGGCTGTAATACTTGAAACCCTTTTATAAACAAAATATTATTATTGTTAATAGAAACCTTTCTATCCATTGTGAATAATTATATTCCGCCATATAATCTGGTATTTGCGTGACAGAATATATGAGCTTAAAAAATTATTATCATTTAGAAAAATAATTGATTTTTTTTTTATCAATTGCAGATAAATTACAAGAAATTCTTATTCTAAAGATACTGGGGAAAACATTTATCGAAAGCAGAGAAATAAGCAAGCATGATTTCCAAAACATAGAAGTTGCACTGACCAAATTTTCATTTTAAAAAGTTGTACAATAATGCGTTGCACATAGAAATCCACTTATGATGGTATTTGTGGACCAGGAAAAAGCCTTCGATAGTCTGCGCCGGCTAATTTTGTGAAGAGTCCTGCATTTTTATGGAATTCCTCTTAAATATGTAAATTTCATTAAACCTCTTCACGAGCATAGTAAGTGCATAGTTAATGAAGTCCTATCAAATCAAATTTCCAGTGAACAGCGGAGAAATCGAAAATAATGTGTTGTCACGTATGTTGTTTATCCTGCTCATGGATTTTGTAATGCAGTAGAACAGTAGTAGAAGGTTGAGGAAAATTGGACTGGAATGGTGATAGGAAATTAGCAGACCTAGAGTATGCTGATGAGGCTGTCCTTATTAGAAGAACACCACAGGATTTGCAATGCTTTCTTTCCAGAATGCATGAAATATCACAAGAAGCTGCGGTCAAGATAAATAGATGAAATCCAGAGATGTTGAGAACAGAGCATGCAATGGAAGATGAAATATCGTTGGAAAGAGAAATGTTTAATGAGACAGAATCATTTAAGTATTTAGGAATCATTATCTTCTGTACAAGTCTTTAGAATTTGAGTTTTGTAAAAGATTCAATAAAGCAAATCAGACAATGGCTAGGTTAAGTAAAATTTGGAAATGAAATCGCATGAATCTTCATATAAAAATCCGACTATACATCAGTTTAGGGAGGTAGGAGTTACTTTATGGACATGAGTCATAGAAGGACAATGAAAAACCGCCAATTTATTTAGTAGATTCCTCAGAAGGAATTTGATAGTTGAACTGTGAGAAATTACTTGTGTGTTGTATGTGTATGGTATCATGATACGGGGTAGATAGAAATTGCTTGGGCATGTTCTTCGCACCCCCCAAGAGATATTAGTTCACCATCCGTTTAGCT
Source organism: Palaemon carinicauda (assembly GCF_036898095.1). NCBI lineage: Eukaryota > Metazoa > Arthropoda > Malacostraca > Decapoda > Palaemonidae > Palaemon > Palaemon carinicauda. Next base: position 31,025,976 of record NC_090748.1, read on the forward strand.
GGGCTACAGAAGGCACTAGAAGAGTTGGAAGTTCCAGCCTACATGGATGAGGAATATGAAGCATGATGAATGGAGAAGGGTTAAAGTAAAAGCACAAGATAGAGACAACTGGTGAAATCTAATTGAGGCACTTTTCGTCAATAGGCGTTGGGGGAGATGATGGATATATATATATATATATATATATATATATATATATATATATATATATATATATATATATATATATATATATAATATATATATACTGTATATATATATATATATATATATATATATATATATATATATATATATATATATATATATATATAAATAATTATATATATATATATGTATATATATATATATATATATATATATGTATATATATATATACATATATATATATATATATATATATATATATATATATATATATATATATATATATATATATATATATATATATATATATATCCTACCATCAGATCATAAAATGTCCAGAACCACCTCTTCCTAATGAGTGCAATAATTGGTAATGCTAAATAGAAACAATACGAATTGTTGATCAAATGAATCTCTTTTGAAATAGATTTGAATTAGGATTTTATTTTAAATTCGGCTTTTCTATGAAAATTCGTAAGATAATGAGTATGAATGAAACCCATGAAATCTCTCATTCGTTCAGAAAAATCTAGTTTTTTGTAGAATAATATAGATTATCTTTTAAAAAACATGAACTCTTTTTATTTAAATAAAGCTTATTTTTGTTATAAAAGGTTCAAATAGTCAAAATATCAATATTGTATGACACAATATTGGGTTACTCACTAAATTTTTATCAGGATCCAGAAAAAGATTTTTATAAAAGTAATTTTGATTGCTCAAGAACTTCAAGTAACTTGTCATGTCTGTAATCTCTACCAAAACTCTTTATAATATGAGCAGTTGTACTTATATGTTGATACCTTTAGAGACTTTAATTTGAAATTAGCTATAAATTTTTTTCCACTTTATTTTTTTTTGAATATACATGTGGCTGGCCTTGTCGTGTCTGAGAACTTGCAAATGGTTAGCTTTTCAGGGTGAAATCTTTCTAAAGAAAATTTAGAAAATCATTACATTGGTTCTTAGAAATCCAAAAATTTCGTCTTATTTTCATATCTATAAGGCTTCGTAAAGCGTATTCGGAAAATAAATAATTTAGACCTAATTTCTTTGTTTAATTGTTCATAGTATTTGACCTCCTCTCACAATATTCTCTTGATTTAACCATTACACCTAGTGGAAACACACAAAATAGTCTTTGAAATTGAATTCAGGTTCTTGTTTAATAGGTCATATTAGAAATGCATAAAATAAAAGAAAATACTACCCATACTTGTTTCGTCATTCAAATATAATAACATTCAGGAATAACCCTTAATGTTATATGAACTATGAGTTTACAAATAATATGATACTGGATATTAACAGATTTTCTGATAAAAGTTTTCTGAAGTTCTTATTTGGAGCTTTATTATAATATTCTATTCATTACATACTTACTTACATATCTAATATAATTTTCATGGGTATGTTGAACACATTATATCTAGTGATGATGAATACCTTATGTGTGAGTGGGCTGTTATGTTATAATTGAGAGGCGAGGTGAATGCCACTGAATTCATTACAATATATATCGAGATTATATACAAGAGGTTCCGAGATAGATTGTCAAAAAAAAAATCTAACTAATTCATGTAAGTAAAGGGAAGCTTGAATATGTTCTATTATCAGTGAGGGCACGAGCAAGATATGAAAAAAAAAAAAGAGAATACCGTTACAGTGTACGAACGTGTGCAAAACACTTGTGGTACATGGCTCCACCCTAGAAAAGACATACAAGAGAAAAAGGGTGTCCTGCTCTTTAGAGGCACGTCCTCTTGCAGGATTATGCAGATTTTAGGCGATAAATGACACCCAGTGTTCTTTGCCACGAATGTTGATTAAGAAAGCCACGTGATTCCAATGTATCATAAGGAAAGATCCCGTATGCTAGTGTTGTCCTTCAGGAAAATGTCCTTTGCATAGTCCAAATCTGTCGGTTTGAGTTGTTTAGCTTGGATCTTGTAAGTCTGGCTGTGTGTACTAAATTTTCCAAAAACGTTATGTAGGAGCTGATTGGTTGTCGGAGGAGTTTGTTGACTTAGGAAATTAGGGAGTGACTAGCCAATGGTTGGCATACACAATTTCATCTACCATGACATTTTTAAAAGTGGTCCTTAGTTCCAGAAGGACCCAGAGAAGCGGAGAAAACAATTTGAAGTCTTTGCATGGGGACCCCGATACTGCTTCGAGGGTGCGATGAAAATATTCAACCATTCCATTTGTAGCTGGGTTGTAGGTGGTTGTCTGATGTAGGGTTATGCCCAGGAGATTTGATAATGATGTCCTTAGTTGAGAGATAAAAGTGATACACTTGTCAGAAGTAATATGCTCAGGGCAAATCCCGCTATCCATCTATAGTGTAAGGCTGATAGACATGAGGCAGACATTGCAGTTTCTTTGGGAATGGCTTCAGGCCAATGAGTAGATCAGTTAATGATGGTAAACAGGTAACGATATCCTTGTGATGTGTATAGTGAACCTACTACATTGATTTGGATATGGGCAAAATAACCAGTATTTGAAGAAAGCTTCCCACTACTGAATCCTTGTCTCGGTGTACTTTTGATTCTCTCAAGAAATAAAGTGGTGGACCAAATCGTTAGCATGCTTAGTAATAGAGGGCCTAATAAACTTCGTCATCAGTAACTCTGCAGTAGATGGGGATGTGAGAGAATATGAATAAAATCAAACACCTATCGGCACATTGAAGCAAGTATCATTGGTTGTGATCTACGAAGAATTATGTCACAGAGAAGGATGGTGTTTGAGTCGTCAAATGAGACATCTTCCCTACGGAGGGACATCCAAAATGGCCTCCATGTTTGGAGCTTTGGATCTTTTGGCGGGGGTTCTGCCAAGTCGTTGTAATCCAATGGCAGGTGAATGGCAGCCAATGTGTTTTTTGACAGGGCATCGCCAACTAGATTTATTTTCCCTTGGACGTGCTGAAGAGTACAATTTTATTCAGCAACGTCGAAGAGATATCGGCATTAGTGGCCGGACCAGGCATTGGACTGTCGAGTAAAGGCATGACCCAGAGGCATGTGATCCATATGAATAACAAAGGGCATATCTTCTAAGAGGTGGCCAAAGTGGCAGACAGCCAAGTGCACCATCAAGAATTCATAGTCGAAGGTAGAGTGGTCAGACTGTACCTTTGAAAGTTTTCTACTGATGAAGGCCAATAGGCGGGGCAAGCCATTAACCAGCTGCTCGAGTACTGCACCAAAAGCAGCATAATTAGCATTGGTGGAGAGAAGGAAAAGGACATGTGGCATGGGAAATGTGAGCGGAGCCGTGGTTGAAAGGGTATTTTTTGTTTGCAAAAGGACGCTTCTTAAAGGGGATCTCACTTCAGATCTTTTGGATTGCCCCTGAGGGAGGAGTAGAAGGTGGGCAAGAGTGACGGCAATGGCTGTCAGGATATGGTTATAGTAAATGATAATGCCCAAGAAATCTTACAGTGTTTAAATGTTGGAAGGCGTGGGGAAGTTCTGAACGGCTGTTACCTTCTCAGGGAGGGCATGGACTCTTTCATGACTGATGTGGTGCCCAAACCGATACTTTATTGGCAGTTCTGTTGTAGGCAGTCAAACACGATGTGTAGGTGACAGAAGTGTTCCTCATTGGAGGAAGAGAACAGAATTATGTCCTCTAAGTAGCCAATGTAAAAGTGAAGTTCCCCTAAGATACCATCCATGAAGCACTGAAAAATGGACCCAGAATTATAATGGCCAACACAAGAGTAATTGAAGGTGTATATAGCAAAGCGGTTGGTGATTGCAATCTTTTTGATGTCTTCTGGATTCATCAGCACCTGATAATACTATTTCAGGAGGTTGCCAAAAGATTCGCCGCCAGACACCTGATTCTGGCAAATACTGGGGGCCTGTCATCTTGATATGGTGATAGATACTGTCTGGGGGTCTGGTGAAGTTCCGGACAGAAGACTTCAGGATGCCATGTGATGAGTTGGGCGTAGGTATCCGTAGGTGTTCTGATGAGGAGAGTGAGGTCGGAGGGGTCATTCTCAAACGGTAAGACAGCAATGAGAAGAAAGGGGGAGGGGGGGGGGAAGCTGGTTCTCCAGCTATCACCAATGTGTGAGTAGCCCCATAGGTTATAACTGAGAGACGACGTGAATGCAACTGATTTTATTTCAATAGATGTCAAGTTAATATACAAGGGACTCCAAGCAAGACCGTTTCATAATTCAAACAGATATGTGCATGAGAATGTAAGCTTAAACAAGCTCTATTATCAAAGAAGGGGCGAGTAAGATACACACACACCAAAAAAAAAAAGAAAGACATTACCGTAACAGTGTATTAGCTTTTGTGAAACACGTGCTGTACAGTCCTATCGATCAATTCCACAGATAAATATAGAAATAGAAAGTTGTTTACTACTATATTTGGTTTCAGATCAATCCTATTTCTTTTTAAATATCATGTAATAAAAAAGTAGTGTTTCCTAACTTATGCTTAAACTTCCGCAGAATATTTTTTTTTATATTCAATTCATATTTTACCTAATTGATAAAGAAAATTATGAAAAAACACATGTGATAAATAGGACAGGGAAAATTTTGTTTTGAAATACTAACCATTTTTTTATATTATTCTAGCGACTTTGACACCATCAAAACAATTTATAAAATATCAGATATATAAATCCTCTCGTTAAAAAATTATGAAAAATTATCATAGTCCAGGGTAGCCAACCTATATCGCATACGCCAACGATTTAACTATACCTCAGAAATAATAAAAGATAATGCTTGCCTATTCGTAAATATATATACATATATATATATATATATATATATATATATATATATATATATATATATATATATATATATATATATATATATATATATATATATATATAAATATATATGTATATATATATATATATATATATATATATATATATATATATATATATATATATATATATATATATATATACATCATTATTACTTGATGAGCTACAACCCTAGTTGGAAAAGCAGAATGCTATAAGCCAAGGGGTCCCAACAGGGGAAATACCCCAGTGAGGAAAGGAAACAAGGAAAAATAAGATATTTTAAGAAAAAAAAAAAAACTAAAATAATTATTTCAATATAAATTATTGAAA
>NC_090748.1:31036252-31041252 GCF_036898095.1 Palaemon carinicauda
GTTGTGAAGGCTGTAATACTTGAAACCCTTTTATAAACAAAATAATATTATTGTTAATAGAAACCTTTCTATCCATTGTGAATAATTATATTCCGCCATATAATCTGGTATTTGCGTGACAGAATATATGAGCTTAAAAAAATATTATCATTTAGAAAAATAATTGATTTTTTTTTTTTTATCAATTGCAGATAAATTACAAGAAATTCTTATTCTAAAGATACTGGGGAAAACATTTATCGAAAGCAGAGAAATAAGCAAGCATGATTTCCAAAACATAGAAGTTGCACTGACCAAATTTTCATTTTAAAAAGTTATACAATAATGCGTTGCACATAGAAATCCACTTATGATGGTATTTGTGGACCAGGAAAAAGCCTTCGATAGTCTGCGCCGGCTAATTTTGTGAAGAGTCCTGCATTTTTACGGAATTCCTCTTAAATATGTAAATTTCATTAAACCTCTTCACGAGCATAGTAAGTGCATAGTTAATGAAGTTCTATCAAATCAAATTTCCAGTGAACAGCGGAGAAATCGAAAATAATGTGTTGTCACGTATGTTGTTTATCCTGCTCATGGATTTTGTAATGCAGTAGAACAGTAGTAGAAGGTTGAGGAAAATTGGACTGGAATGGTGATAGGAAATTAGCAGACCTAGAGTATGCTGATGAGGCTGTCCTTATTAGAAGAACACCACAGGATTTGCAATGCTTTCTTTCCAGAATGCATGAAATATCACAAGAAGCTGCGGTCAAGATAAATAGATGAAATCCAGAGATGTTGAGAACAGAGCATGCAATGGAAGATGAAATATCGTTGGAAAGAGAAATGTTTAATTAGACAGAATCATTTAAGTATTTAGGAATCATTATCTTCTGTACAAGTCTTTAGAATTTGAGTTTTGTAAAAGATTCAATAAAGCAAATCAGACAATGGCTAGGTTAAGTAAAATTTGGAAATGAAATCGCATGAATCTTCATATAAAAATCCGACTATACATCAGTTTAGGGAGGTAGGAGTTACTTTATGGACATGAGTCATAGAAGGACAATGAAAAACCGCCAATTTATTTAGTAGATTCCTCAGAAGGAATTTGATAGTTGAACTGTGAGAAATTACTTTTGTGTTGTATGTGTATGGTATCATGATACGGGGTAGATAGAAATTGCTTGGGCATGTTCTTCGCACCCCCCAAGAGATATTAGTTCACCATCCGTTTAGCTGGGCTACAGAAGGCACTAGAAGAGTTGGAAGTTCCAGCCTACATGGATGAGGAATATGAAGCATGATGAATGGAGAAGGGTTAAAGTAAAAGCACAAGATAGAGACAACTGGTGAAATCTAATTGAGGCACTTTTCGTCAATAGGCGTAGGGGGAGATGATGAATATATATATATATATATATATATATATATATATATATATATATATATATATATATATATATATATATATATATATATATATATATAAATATAAATATATATATATATATATATATATACATATATATATAATTATATATATATATATATATATATATATATATATATATATATATATATATATATATATATATATATATATGTATATATATATATATATATATATATATATATATATATATATATATATATATATATATACACACATATATATATATATATATATATATATATATATATATATATATATATATATATATCCTACCATCAGATCATAAAATGTCCAGAACCACCTCTTCCTAATGAGTGCAATAATTGGTAATGCTAAATAGAAACAATACGAATTGTTGATCAAATGAATCTCTTTTGAAATAGATTTGAATTAGGATTTTATTTTAAATTCGGCTTTTCTATGAAAATTCGTAAGATAATGAGTATGAATGAAACCCATGAAATCTCTCATTCGTTCAGAAAAATCTAGTTTTTTGTAGAATAATATAGATTATCTTTTAAAAAACATGAACTCTTTTTATTTAAATAAAGCTTATTTTTGTTATAAAAGGTTCAAATAGTCAAAATATCAATATTGTATGACACAATATTGGGTTACTCACTAAATTTTTATCAGGATCCAGAAAAAGATTTTTATAAAAGTAATTTTGATTGCTCAAGAACTTCAAGTAACTTGTCATGTCTGTAATCTCTACCAAAACTCTTTATAATATGAGCAGTTGTACTTATATGTTGATACCTTTAGAGACTTTAATTTGAAATTAGCTATAAATTTTTTTCCACTTTATTTTTTTTGAATATACATGTGGCTGGCCTTGTCGTGTCTGAGAACTTGCAAAAGGTTAGCTTTTCAGGGTGAAATCTTTCTAAAGAAAATTTAGAAAATCATTACATTGGTTCTTAGAAATCCAAAAATTTCGTCTTATTTTCATATCTATAAGGCTTCGTAAAGCGTATTCGGAAAATAAATAATTTAGACCTAATTTCTTTGTTTAATTGTTCATAGTATTTGACCTCCTCTCACAATATTCTCTTGATTTAACCATTACACCTAGTGGAAACACACAAAATAGTCTTTGAAATTGAATTCAGGTTCTTGTTTAATAGGTCATATTAGAAATGCATAAAATAAAAGAAAATACTACCCATACTTGTTTCGTCATTCAAATATAATAACATTCAGGAATAACCCTTAATGTTATTTGAACTATGAGTTTACAAATAATATAATACTGGATATTAACAGATTTTCTGATAAAAGTTTTCTGAAGTTCTTATTTGGAGCTTTATTATAATATTCTATTCATTACATACTTACTTACATATCTAATATAATTTTCATGGGTATGTTGAACACATTATATCTAGTGATGATGAATACCTTATGTGTGAGTGGGCTGTTATGTTATAATTGAGAGGCGAGGTGAATGCCACTGAATTCATTACAATATATATCGAAATTATATACAAGAGGTTCCGAGATAGATTGTCAAAAAAAAAAAACTCTAACTAATTCATGTAAGTAAAGGGAAGCTTGAATATGTTCTATTATCAGTGAGGGCACGAGCAAGATATGAAAAAAAAAAAAGAGAATACCGTTACAGTGTACGAACGTGTGCAAAACACTTGTGGTACATGGCTCCACCCTAGAAAAGACATACAAGAGAAAAAGGGTGTCCTGCTCTTTAGAGGCACGTCCTCTTGCAGGATTATGCAGATTTTAGGCGATAAATGACACCCAGTGTTCTTTGCCACGAATGTTGATTAAGAAAGCCACGTGATTCCAATGTATCATAAGGAAAGATCCCGTATGCTAGTGTTGTCCTTCAGGAAAATGTCCTTTGCATAGTCCAAATCTGTCGGTTTGAGTTGTTTAGCTTGGATCTTGTAAGTCTGGCTGTGCGTACTAAATTTTCCAAAAACGTTATGTAGGAGCTGATTGGTTGTCGGAGGAGTTTGTTGACTTAGGAAATTAGGGAGTGACTAGCCAATGGTTGGCATACACAATTTCATCTACCATGACATTTTTAAAAGTGGTCCTTAGTTCCAGAAGGACTCAGAGAAGCGGAGAAAACAATTTGAAGTCTTTGCATGGGGACCCCGATACTGCTTCGAGGGTGCGATGAAAATATTCAACCATTCCATTTGTAGCTGGGTTGTAGGTGGTTGTCTGATGTAGGGTTATGCCCAGGAGATTTGATAATGATGTCCTTAGTTGAGAGATAAAAGTGATACACTTGTCAGAAGTAATATGCTCAGGGCAAATCCCGCTATCCATCTATAGTGTAAGGCTGATAGACATGAGGCAGACATTGCAGTTTCTTTGGGAATGGCTTCAGGCCAATGAGTAGATCAGTTAATGATGGTAAACAGGTAACGATATCCTTGTGATGTGTATAGTGAACCTACTACATTGATTTGGATATGGGCAAAATAACCAGTATTTGAAGAAAGCTTCCCACTACTGAATCCTTGTCTCGGTGTACTTTTGATTCTCTCAAGAAATAAAGTGGTGGACCAAATCGTTAGCATGCTTAGTAATAGAGGGCCTAATAAACTTCGTCATCAGTAACTCTGCAGTAGATGGGGATGTGAGAGAATATGAATAAAATCAAACACCTATCGGCACATTGAAGCAAGTATCATTGGTTGTGATCTACGAAGAATTATGTCACAGAGAAGGATGGTGTTTGAGTCGTCAAATGAGACATCTTCCCTACGGAGGGACATCCAAAATGGCCTCCATGTTTGGAGCTTTGGATCTTTTGGCGGGGGTTCTGCCAAGTCGTTGTAATCCAATGGCAGGTGAATGGCAGCCAATGTGTTTTTTGACAGGGCATCGCCAACTAGATTTATTTTCCCTTGGACGTGCTGAAGAGTACAATTTTATTCAGCAACGTCGAAGAGATATCGGCATTAGTGGCCGGACCAGGCATTGGACTGTCGAGTAAAGGCATGACCCAGAGGCATGTGATCCATATGAATAACAAAGGGCATATCTTCTAAGAGGTGGCCAAAGTGGCAGACAGCCAAGTGCACCATCAAGAATTCATAGTCGAAGGTAGAGTGGTCAGACTGTACCTTTGAAAGTTTTCTACTGATGAAGGCCAATAGGCGGGGCAAGCCATTAACCAGCTGCTCGAGTACTGCACCAAAAGCAGCATAATTAGCATTGGTGGAGAGAAGGAAAAGGACATGTGGCATGGGAAATGTGAGCGGAGCCGTGGTTGAAAGGGTATTTTTTGTTTGCAAAAGGACGCTTCTTAAAGGGGATCTCACTTCAGATCTTTTGGATTGCCCCTGAGGGAGGAGTAGAAGGTGGGCAAGAGTGACGGCAATGGCTGTCAGGATATGGTTATAGTAAATGATAATGCCCAAGAAATCTTACAGTGTTTAAATGTTGGAAGGCGTGGGGAAGTTCTGAACGGCTGTTACCTTCTCAGGGAGGGCATGGACTCTTTCATGACTGATGTGGTGCCCAAACCGATACTTTATTGGCAGTTCTGTTGTAGGCAGTCAAACACGATGTGTAGGTGACAGAA
>NC_090748.1:31052272-31072272 GCF_036898095.1 Palaemon carinicauda
GTTAATTGTTAAAGATGAAATGGATATAGTTTAAGGTGATTGTCACTTTTATCATGACGTGAAATGCCATTTTTAAGAAATAACTTCCCGATAGCGAATGTTATTTATTTTTTTGTTTTGTGTTTTTCTTTTTTTGGTCTCAATGGGGTAATCCAAATAATCCTGAGCTTAAAATATTCCTGAAACTACATCTCAGTAATTATACACTGATATTCAATCTCTATAGAACCCAATGATAATTTTCAAAATGTCTTTGAACAGTGTCTGTTTTCTATTACACTAATGCTAAATTTCCAACATTAATGTTTCCGTGAAGAAATTCTCTTATTTCACTATAATCTCTATTTGAACAAAATTCAGCTATTCAATAAGTATAATAAAACCACACTATGGAAAAGAAACGACAAACGGAGAAACATTTTAAGGGAGTTCTCATACCTTCCTGAAGTTTATACTCAAAAGAAGGACACTCCAGACACTGGTTAGTCATTAATTTTAACAAAGTTTTCAAAAACTTTTATTGAGAACAATTAGGGTGCTATAAGCATGCCTGTAAGCGTTGGTATGACCTTCATAAAAGCATAACTGCGCCTCTCAAAGTTTACTTAATCCTCAAACTACACCTGAGTTTGGAACTGCCAAAGTAAAATGTTTAACTCTTAGAGTGTCTGCATATATTTGCATTTTCATTCAACTAAGATACGGGAGTCTGTTCTTAAGGAAAATAAATATTCAGCGATCTTATAAGACAAAGTTAAGGCTTTTCATATGAATAATATATTTCCCTATTTAAAAGAAAGGAGAAAGTATTTTTCATCACGATTTGTAATATAAAAAGAGAATGGTTGATAAAACATTATTTTCTAAATCTCTAAGTCAATCGAATTCTTAATGTGTGTGCATGTGATATAATTTTAAGTTTTTAATATGAATTTTCAAAAATAATAAATCTGTTCCTCTGAATTACCAATACATTTCATGATTGTATGTACAACCAAAAATGCAGAATTAAGCTGATTTCAAAGAATATAATTAAATAAATAATTTTGTTTCACTTTACACAAGATTTGATGACTGGAATCATATAGGAATAAAAACCTAATTTTACACGGAGGAAGATACCATCATATTTTTCTCATGGCCATAATGCAAATCAAGACTATGATTTAATTAACATCTTTAGCCTTCAGGATCTCAACATAGAGGTTATGTTCCTTATTCTCAGTAACTGCTGTTATACGATGCAGAAGTTGGACGTATAATCGATTATACTTCCTTGCCAATGGGCAAGCCTCTATCGCCACTTTTGAGTAATCTATAAATTGATTTTTTTAAGACCTGGTACTTTCCAAGAACACTACCTATTGGCATCCTTTGGGTAATGTATGTAGATGACATATTATTTTTATTAATATTATTACTAGCCAAGCTACAACCTTAGTTGGAAAAGCAAGATGCTATAAGCTCAAGGGCTCCAAAAGGGAAATATAGCCCAGTGAGGAAATAAAATAAGGAAATAAAAAAATGAGGAGAATAAATTAACAATATATCATTCTAAAAACAGTAACAGCGTCAAAACATATATGCCCTATATAAACTAATAACAACGTCAAATATAGATATGCCATATATAAACTATTAAAAAAACTCATGTCAGCCTGGTCAACATAAAAACATTTGCTCCAACTTTGAACTTTTGAAGTTCTACTGATTCAACTACCCGGTTAGAAAGATCATTCCACAACTTGGTAACAGCTGGAATAAAACTTCTAGAATAATGTGTAGTATTTAGCCTCATGATGGAGAAGGCCTGGCTATTACAATTAACTGCCTGCCTAGTATTACGAACAGTAGAGAATTGTCCAGGGAGATCTGAATGTAAGGGATAGTCAGAGCTATGAAAAATCTTATGCAACATGCATTATGAACTAATTGAACGACGGTGCCAAAGATTAATATCTAGATCAGGAATAAGAAATTTAATAGACCGTATGTTTCTGTCCAACAAATTAAGATGAGAATCAGCAGCTGAACAACAGACAGGAGAGCAATACTCAAAACAAGGTAGAATGAAAGATATAAAACACTTCTTCAGAATAGATTGATCATCGAAAATCTTGTAAGACTTTCTCAATAAGCCAATTTTTTTTTGCAATTAAAGAAGACACAGACCTAATGTGTTTCTCAAAATTAAATTTGCTGTTGAGAATCACACTTAGAATTTTAAGTCATACAAATTTAAAGAAACATTATCAATACTGAGATCCGGATGATGAGAAGCCACCGTCCTTGACCTACTTACAATCATACTTTTAGTTTTGTTAGGATTCAACTTCATACCCAATAATTTGCACCATGCACTAATTTTAGTTAAATTTCTATTAAGGGATTCACCAACCCCAGATATACATTCAGGGGATGGAATTGATGCAAAGAGAGTAGCATCATCTGCATATGCAACAAGCTTGTTTTTTAGGCCAAACCACATGTCACGTGTACAGTATATAGTATGAAAAGTAATGGGCCAAGAACACTACCCTGTGGAACACCGGATATCACATTCCTATACTCACTATGGTGCCCATCAACAACAACTCTTTGAGATCTATTACTTATAAAATGTTCTTGGCTCATCAACAAAGATGAATACATGCTTTTGACAACAAAAGATAATTTAGTGCCGACTATAAAATCAGAAATTGAAATAGAAGTAGAAAATAGGTTGGCCTTCTTAGATGTGTTAATTTTATGAAATGACAAAGGGTTTAGATTTTCAGTTTATGGAAAACCGACAAATGTGGACTTGTACGTTCATCATTACTCAAATTATCATCAAGGGACAAAAATGATGTATTTCTATCTATGTTTTCAAGGGCACTGCTGTTCAGTTGCCCTGAATTCATTGAAGCAGAGCTTGGGAAGATCTGGAAAATTGCAAGTGATTTACAATACCCAGAGATTTTTATCGACACAGCTTTCTATTAAGCAGGGTGAGCTTTCATGAAACTGACTCTAAATCTGATTTCAATATGAAAAACCTTTTCAACTTACCATTCCACAATCATTTCATGACCATTCATAAATTAATGCAAGTTTTTAATGTTAATGCTATTTTTATGACTAGTACTTTAAAGAATATGTTGATTAGAAATTCCCCCGAACAAAGCAATGGGTGTGTTTATGAAATCCCATGTAATCAATACAATAAAAGGTATGTCGGACCAAGTGGAAAAGACCTCGAAACAAGACTAAAAACAGCATACATATAATGTTCTGACAGGAAACCAAACAAGCAGTTTATTTCAACATATGAATAATTAGAAAGGGGCAAAAGAAATATTATGTTGTATGAACATAAAAAAACGTAATGTCATAGAACCGTGTGTCATTAGGAAAACCTAATAGAATTGATCAACAATAGCCCACGAATATATAAACTTGATGAAATACCTATAAACAATGTAATTAGATAATCGGGATATTTAAACTAGATGTAATCTTTAAACTACCTGTAATTTCTAAACTTAATGTAATTTTTAAACTTACTGTAATTTTCAAACTCACTTTAATTTTTAAACTAGTTGTATACTAATTTTTATGTTATAGTATTATTTCTTGTTTATTACTGTTGCAGAGGTAACTTTGATTCTGTTCCTAACTTTTTGTATCAATTGGACTTGAAGAGGTATGAAAACACGAAAACGCTAGTCCAAAAATTTCGTTTTTCTGATTATTTCTCCAGCTTAGTGACACGAACATACACGCACACACATACACACATATATATAAATATATATATATATATATATATATATATATATATATATATGTATATATATATATATATATATATATATATATATATATATATATATATATATATATACATATATATGTATATATATATATATATATATATATATATATATATATATATATATATATATGTATGTATATATATATATATATATATATATATATATATATATATATATATACATACATATGTATATATATATATATATATATATATATATATATATATATATTTCTATATATATATATATATATATATATATATATATATATATATATATACAGAGAGAGAGAGAGGGAGAGAGAGAGAGAGAGAGAGAGAGAGAGAGAGAGAGAGAGAGAGAGAGGGGGGGGGGGGTTTCGGGGCTGTTAACAAGGTAATTCAAATTGTTACTGAATATTTTCTTTTCTTCCTTACGTGCACAGTTCATAATGTAAATGAATAATATCTAAAAATTCAAAAAGAATAATGTTAAATACATTTTGTTTATAGTTATTCAAGTATTTCTCAGTCAGTAGATTTTTCCCGATTCTGTTGTGAAATGTTTTAAGAGCTCAAAGTTATACTGCAGTTTCACTTTCGCTTTCATAGCATTGTTCTTGTAATAGTATTTAAACAAATAAAGGGAGAAGAAATTGAATATAATATTTTTGTATATATATATATATATATATATATATATATATATATATATATATATATATATATGTATATATATATATATATATACATATATATATATATATATATATATATATATATATATATATATATATATATATATATATATATATATATATATACATATATATATATATATATATATATATATATATATATATATATATATATATATATTTATTTATTTATTTCTTTATTCATTTATTAATCTTTAACAAAGAACTCTGTTTGACAGGGGCCCAGACTGAGTAATTATTGAAAATCTCTTGCATATAATTATTTTTTCAAATGAATATTGAAGTGTGTAAACGAATAAATAAATAAATATATATATGTATATATATATATATATATATATATATATATATATATATATATATATATATATATATATATATATATATATATATATATATATATATATATATATATATATATATATATATATATATATATAGATATAGATATTAATTTTATCCAGACAGTGTAATTCTAATTCTGATGAAATATATTTTCTGGAAACAATTTTTTTTTATTTCATGGTGTAAAAAGTAAGAAAGTTTATGGTCACTCCCAGTTTATATTGTAATCATTGCAGATAGAGTAATGGATATTCCTGTAAAATTTGGGATTATTGGTATGAGTTCTATTCTGAAATATAATACGTTCAGGAATAGACATATTCAGAATTTCATTATTTTTTTAAATTATTTTTACAGCACAAAAATATTTTCGGAAGTTCCAGAAAGGATAAAACCATAATTTTGTTAATGGTATTGCTTTTTAGAAAAAGACTAAGTGTCATTAATTGGTACTCTCATCAGGAATTGATATAATTTTTCAGTCTATTGGCAAAATATTCACTTCTGGTAAAAATGGTAATGATTGATAATTGCTCAGACATGTCACTTGGTTTTGAAAGCAAATATGACAAATATCTTTGAAAATATGAACTACATATTTCGAACAATAATCATTTTATGGGCTGTCAACGCAAGAGCCCTTGGCCCCCTTATTTTAAGGCTAATGTCAATCTAAACTTAAAAATCGTACGGGATAAGTCTTTTATATAAAAAAAAACATCATACTTAAATACGTCCAGCTAACAGTTTGATATTTATCCCAATGTCTATTCAACATTTTACCATATCATAATTGTCATTGCTCTTATTCCTTTTTTGTTATTTGTTAATGAAATTTTTATAAAGCGTTAGTCAAATTTTGTTTCTCCCCTTCTATTATTTCTTTGATAATGAAAAAGGATGCTAGAAGACTAGCAATATGGTATTAATTTATATAGCGGTAATTATATCCCATATTTTTTTTAATTCTTCGGATTCCAAAAATTTACCATAAACTTGAAAAAAGAAACTATGATATCTCAAGAAATTGTGCTTTTGTTCGGACAGAAAATTGTAATCGAATAGAAGTAAAAGTATATATTTTTTTTTCTTTTTCGGCGTTTAAACATACATAAGGGGCCAACGGAACCATTAGGAAATGAACCAGAGAACACTTTAATATAATCTTATTTAATGAAAACATCGACATATGGATAATTATATTTAGTTTAATCACAAAAAAAAAAAATCCAAATGAAATGTTATTCATATATATATATATTATCATGAATATCAGATAAAAAATCAGACCAACAGTCAAAAGGAATTTATAAAATTCCTCTAAGGGATCCTTATTCTCCGACATAAAGCAGCCCCCTTCCCAACCAATGGTCTTGTAGAAGGTACTCGTGTCTCCCTCAGGTTTCCTTGCAAAAAAGAAATTAGCTTCAGAGACCAATCAAACAAGTAAAATTGGTTCTACAGTTGGAATATTGTGCGTTAATTTTATTAGAAAAAAAAGACTGAAGAACCTGTCCCTGTTGTGTCATAGTCATAAATGAATCATTAAAAATGTCAAACAGACAGGAATGGCATTTTGAGTTATCTTTTATACTTGAACCAGATGACTCTATCATTCACTGTCCAAAGGAAAAGGCAACCCTTTCGGGTGATATGTTTGACAGTAACAGAGTAATGAGAAACTTGATCTTACTCATTTTTTTTTCTAGGATAAACTAACTAGTTTATATTCTCGGTTTTGAAAAAAAAAAAAGTCGACATTGTGAAGCATACTATGAAATAAAGGTCACGTTTATGTCATAGCAATCAACATTCACTTTAATACTCAGCTTATTGAAATCACAAACAATAACCGTTCCATAATTGCGTCGATTAGTTACATATCTTTGGAAGCCAACAAAATAAGCAACCTAAAGAATTCGTTAAAATATGTGTTAAGTAAATCTTTTTTCAAGTGATATCCTGTTTTCATTTACGTATAACACAGAATAGTCTAAATGGTGAAACCTATTTTGACCACTTGAAATCATTCCTTCTCGACTGAAAGGGTATTTAAGAATTTGTAATATTGTGGGTAACTCAGTATATAACATGTGCTTTTGATATTATATCAAAGATTTCATGTGATTACTTTTAATGAGATTAGTTTAAATATTTGTGCATTCGTTTGGACTGATTTAGATTCATAGCTTTTTTATTTATATCCTGTTGCTGTGCACCGTAAGGTAATTGAGTGTCTTAAGGAATCCTGGGTCAAACCCGTGAATTACACTATGAAGTAAAAGCTACAAGAAATTGAACAGCGATATGGAATAAAGGCAGTGGGCAGGGCAGTAAATAAAAAGATTGGAAGCAAGATCTCCTAATGGGCAGGGTAGCTCTGCAAAGGAATTTAAATAGGGCCGGCATTACATCTCGTAAGATGCACTGTAGGAATTGTACCATACGTCGCTTATTTACCCCAAGTTTAATGGGGGATAATTCTGAAATCGTCATCAATTATGGAAAAAACATTTTTTTTTTCCATTGAATCTCTATGATTATCATTACCTTTCTGCAGCAATTGCCATTATTATTATCCCTTTTTTGTATATATACATTTCTATAAATTTCGGTACATTTGGTAATGATATTGAATATTGTACACACACAATATGAATGGTGACCTCTTTATTCCATGTGAGACAATACAACAATCAACTAACTAGCTGTTATTGTGATTGCATATATTTCAGATTGGTAAATTTATGAGAAAATATCAATGAAATATTTTCTTTTTTCCTACCAAACCAGAAAACTGGGTTATTGTAAATAGCACATTTGAATTGTCATTTATTTAAAATAACTCGTTATTTGAAAGTTAAATCTCTTTCAGGATAACTATAGGAAAAGAAATTCACAAAAGAATATATAAGACTGCCAATGACAATACCACTGCTTTCAGATGTTCGCTTCTATGAACCAGAGACTGAAAAAAAAAATGGAAGATCAGAGTCAGGATATAAGCCATCATGTGATAAGAAATAATAATGAACAGCTACTTTCAATTATAAAATAATTTACACTCGATATTGATATAAAAATTATGGGTAAAAAAATGTTCCAATATATATACAAAATTAAATGTGAATGTTCATTAAGAAAAATATCAGTCAAGGTCGTAAATGTTAATGAATTGGAGAGAAAATTAAAAAACTGAAGAAAGAAAGTATTGCAAAGAAAATATATGAACGTACGGCCAAAACAACTTAACCAAAACTCCCACCCTTACATACATATACGCACAACAATACAAACAACCAAACACACACACACACACACACACACACACACACATATATATATATATATATATATATATATATATATATATATATATATATATATATATATATATATATATATTAAAATTGTATAGAAAAAGTAGTTACTTCTATAAACGTTATATTTATTGACGGCGTTTTGAAATCATAACGAAAAGAACCCTACATCTCAACTAAGAATATTAAATGCATTATAAGTTACCAATGATATGGAATAATCGAAAATAGGATATAATCAATTATTTTAAATGGAGGAAATTAACGCAAGTAAAATAGAAATTGAAATCATAAATAAAAGGGTTTTGGTGTGAAAACTACTTCAACGTAGATATGAATAAAACTGAATGCCACCAACGTATTGAAACGACCGTTATACTTTCTGTGAATTTGAATTTGAGCCAGAAAAACCTTTGGTTTGAAACTTGGGAACTTTATCTTTATAACTTTATGGCGAACTACTATGACAATAAAATACGGCCACAAGCCCAACCCCAATTATGGATTAAAAGATTAAAAAGGGAATGGGTCGCTTAATATTTTCTTATCTCTTCTAATAGTTAGATGAAACACATCTGGTAAGATGGTTTGATAACCAAGATCAATTTGGATTTAATGTTTTGCTTCTCAGTTCCCCTCTCTATAAAGACATTTCTTGTCTAGCAAAGGCAATCTGAGAATTTGGACCGTAAGAAAACTCACATTAATAGATTACTTTGTCTTCCAGGGGGTTAATTGCTTATCACCTTCAAATGTTTTCTTTGTATTCATAAATGGAGAATATGAGGTACCAGTGACCAGAGTAATGGTTTGGAGTGTAGTGGTTTATTTTTCGTAGTTTCTTGAATGTTTCCGAGAAATAAGTGTGAGTGATCTATAAATATTTCACAACGGCGATTATCGTCTAGAAATTTTTGTACTCTCATGTAAGAAAATATCCTTCCTTGGTACAGTTCATGTTTTTCTGTGCTATTCACTTTTTAACATAAGCTTCCTGTAATCCAATGTATGTTTGTTTAGACGTGTATCAGCTCTGCCTCAAGTATCTCTCGAAAAACAGAATATTTTATGGTTGCATGCTTTACTTAGTATTTTCCTAATTGAGCCTATAAAGATTTGATGCTTATCAGAAATAACAAAATATATTCTGTTTTTTTTTTTTTTCTTGAAAACTGCTCCGCTTTTAGATATGATGATAATGGCAGAAATAACAAAGTTTTTCCGTAATTCCTAATATTTAATTTTAAATCAATATTCACTCTTTGACATCATGGAACCTCATAGAAAGCACTCATCCTCTAAACTAATTACCTTCCCTACGCCTGACTTATAAAGGGCCATTAATATCCACCTCTTTTAATATCGTCCTGAATAATGTTTTCTTTTACACTTTCCAATAATCTTTCTTTTAAATTTTCTCCTTTGAGTTCGGAAAAGATTAACCTCATAACTCACAGAGCCTATCATCTTTTATGATATTTTCCTTGTTAACCTTTCTTTTACATTATGCTTTATTAGGAGAGAGAGAGAGAGAGAGAGAGAGAGAGAGAGAGAGAGAGAGAGAGAGAGAGAGAGAGAGAGAGAGAGAGAGAGAGAGGAGTCTTATAAGCTAGTATCTGGTTTTCTATGTTCTACATCTCATTTTTTCCCTTACTATATAATAGAAACAGCAATACAATAGAAAAAGCTAAAATAGTTCTGGAAATGTATGGTAAAACTTTTTCGCATTTTCGCAATGATATAAACATACAAGTTAAATTTATTCATGAAGTTTATTGATACGGTAGAAAATGGCATGAGAGTATTTAGTATGTCAGCTACCAAAAACGTTTCAGGTTAATCATTAAACATGAATATCCCTTTTGACTGCCATTTTTTTATATACCTTAAAGATAATAATCTTAATAATTATGTGTATGATGCTTAATTTCGGAATTCCAGTGTTTTTCCTAGTAATCTAGATATTTTTTTCTATTCCACATACTTTCATTAAAATAGTTAATTTTTATTTGTTGTTGGTTTTCATATCGGTAAAGATTCATGTTGAAGTAAAGTAGTGGGTACTAGGAGTTGTGAATAAACTAGGGCATTGAAAACTCATGTTCCCACTATATAAAACGACGGCATCATACATCCTAGATCAATTAAGCATACAATCAAGTCTCATTTTTTATTTTAACGGGAGAATATTGACATTTATTGATTTGATATTCTAAAAACGTATTGTGATTCGGTTCTTGGCGACAGTTTGGGCGATTGAATACACTAGAGCCCCTGGCGGTAACTGACACGCTTTGATAAATTTCTGTCAATAACTTGCTACTCCACCAATACCTCACTTATATTGTAAACCTCAAAACAGGAAACAAGGTTAATATTATCATAGAAAGTAATCTCATAAGGAAAAATGATGAATATGGATTAGAAATAAAAGTGTGTATAAAGGATAGTGGATTATATTAATTGCGTCACTTATAAACATGTAAAATTAGCATAGATTACATGTGTATTCAGATAATGGAAATTGCTGGTAAATTTGCGTTTTATAACTTTTTTTTTAAACTATCTTCAAACATCCTGTGGTAAAGTAATGTAAAACCCGTTACCAGAAGAGAGGCGAAAGTAGTTATTCTAGCAGCCAGTTTTAGAATTTGTGAATTGATTTGCCCATAGCGTAAAGGAAATAATAATTACTGCCAACAAAATGTAATACCAGGGTAATTAGATTCAAGTAGAAAAGATATTCTTAAAATAATGAGCAGGCACATTTTCCTTTCAATGAAAAAAAAAATATTGACAATGATATATATTCACGTGATTGTGAATAATATAATTTATTCCTTTTTGCTAGACAGGGAGACCACCGCTTTCTAATATTTGTTTACTTCTTCACTGCGAAAAACATTGTTATCTGTGAAATTAGCAGGTAAACAGATATTTAAGTTTTGTATCTCGAAATAAAGTACCATGAAATGCACAAGGCTAGATTTTACAAAGTCCTAATGATGCCATACCTAATGTCTTCTTCACGATTGGCCCGGTAGCAATCAGCATTCCATGCGTAACAGGAATCTGACGCTCCATCTACCAGGTAAGAGGAAATCTTATGCTCAATGGGCGATGACTGCCAGGATATCACAGCCTTTGCTGCCTTTGGGCCCCAACAGAGGAGTAGGAAAAGGAAATAAAAATTAATAAAACTTTTAGATGTCGTCATTAGATTTTACTTGAGATTTGGGGGGTATTTGTGGATTACCATTTTTTGAATTGCCAAATAAACCGATGTAATGATAAACTCTAATATATCTGTATATGTGTATTTTTACTAAAATGAAATATAGTTAGTTAATCATTGGATAGGCACTCCTCGTTTTTTTACACCATCCTAGTTTGTAGTCCTGAATATATAGAGGATGAACAAACGTAAATTAGAACTCGACCAGAAATATGTGTCGTAGAATTTTCTTAGATGATACCTTAAGCATTAAGGCTCAATTTTACAAAAAAAAAGGTTTTTAATTATTCATATAAAGTATATGCAAAGAGATTTGCAAATATAGTAAATTTACGTATTCAGATAATGTAAGGGGATTTCTATTTTAGAATTTATAAACCTTATATGGTGTATTACTGTGAGATATCAATCATATGTGTGCATAAGTGTATATGTACATGCACATGTGAAATATACATATATATATATATATATATATATATATATATATATATATATATATATATATATATATATATATATATATATATATATATATATATATATATATACATTCATATATATATATATATATATATATATATATATATATATATATATATATATATATATATATATATATATATATATATATATATATATATATATATATATATATATATATATATATATATATATATATATATATATATATATATATATATATATATACTGTTAATATATAACGGATTTTGAGCGAAGCGAAAAATCTATTTTTGGGTGAGATGGCCATGTCGTCCTGATGGAAGTTCCTATAGGGTAGCTTCCTAGGGTATATTACAACTACGGCGATATTCCCAGAGAATTTACCTTAAGGTACCAGAATTCTAACTCCTGGAGCGAGTATCCCTCGTGAAAGGGATATTGCGACATATCAGAGGACGTATTCTAGACACGTCACATGGCAATCTACATCCTGGACAGAGATTTCGTCTCGTAGGAGGTGATTGACGAGAAACGAATTCGGGAAAGAAAAAGGGGGAGCCGCTCCCAAGGCTTCCCTATCCCCCGATTCGTATGCGTGCCTGGCGCCAATCCTGGCGCCATCTGTATTCCTTGTAGCGTACACGAGGTGCTACAGATACTGTATGTAGGGAGGGGTCCTACAGCCCTTTCTTAGAAAGGCAAGGGCGGGTCCATCAGGACGACATGGCCATCTCACCCAAAAATAGATTTTTCGCTTCGCTCAAAATCCGTTTTTTGGGCTCAAGCCATGTCGTCCTGATGGAAGTGTACCAGAGCATTACTGTATCTGTGGATTCTCAGAACGTGCCGTACTCCCCGGAGGTAATTTTTTCCCGGTCGACTAGACCTAGAGACCTAAGATGTTACCGTTATACATCTTTTCAACTAACTATAAACTATGTTAGAGCTTCCTGCCCCCTACAGGGAAGAGTCCTACTAGACTCTGGAAAGTCTCGAAGAGTACATATATCTATGTATGAATACCAGGCAAGCTAATATAGTGGTCTCGCCCTATATTAAGTAAAGCATAGTTTGTATAGAACCACTGCGTCAATATATATTGACCAGTAATCCGCACAATACTTGTATTGGACAAAGGTTTATATCCGCATAGGAAGAAACTAATAAAACCGCCCTCGTCCCTTTATGGGACGGAGTCCTCCCATTAGGGGACTACATAAACCAATGCAACATAGCTTGCATAACAGAACAATTCTATCAGAATTATCCCAGATAAGATACATAGAATTAAAATGCTCAATTATACCAATAAATTGACACAGGTGAAAGAGACGCAAGGTTCTCAAGAACAAGTTTATTGACAGATAATAAACGGACAGGTTAACAACAAAAATATATATATATAAAAGAGGATAACCCAAAACTTTAAGCATAAGTATGATAGTAAACAGAACTTGTTTATTTGAAAGAAAAACCATTAAACACCACTTTAATAAGATACCGAGGTATCAAGTCAGAAAGTATGTATTACAAATCAATCACATTAGCGTTAGAAACGCTCGGCACACATGTCTGAACTTATGCTAGGTTCACCTTTGAAAGAAGGAACAGTCTATATGGGCACTTGGTGCCCTCATTTAGTTTGTAGTACAGTATGTACCTACAAACTCACCCTGGACTTAATCGTCCCAATTAAGACCACTGTTCCTCGCAGAGTTAAACAGTAGGGTTAACTACACGACCCACTGCTACCAAAGATCTCTTAAGTTCCTCTACTTGCTTCGTATAGTGGCGAAAGAACACCCTGGAAGACTTCCAGCCCGTGTATGAACGGAGATGTTCAAAATCCATACAATTAAAGAAATTTAGGGATGAGGCAACTTTCCTCGGATCGTGACCTGCGGGTGTACTATCAGGATCCGCTCTGCGAATAAAATATGTGATTTTCGCTCTGAGTTGATTCAGAGATAAATTTGAGCCTGATGTTTCTCCCCTGAATAGTTGACCACCCTTGAAGTCTGAAGTTCTACGAAGATAGACCTTTAGGCATTCTACTGGACATAGAGATGCATCTTCTTTCAGAGGGCAGATTTTCCAGGGACCCCACCTGTTGGTGGGTAACTCATTCTTGGCGAGAAACGTAGGATCCGGAAACAGGTTCAGATCCCCCCCATCCAGGAACTGAACACGACCTGCCTCTCTCGAGAGGGCTACGATCTCACTAACCCTGGCCCCGGACGCGAGTGCAAATAGGAAAATAACTTTTTGCGTCAAATCCTTTAACGCACATTCTTCATTGCTCAACAGGGAGGCGAAGTGAAGAACTTTGTCTAAAGACCATGAGATGGGCTTTGGAGGTGCTGAAGGTCTCAGCCTAGCGCAGGCTTTCGGAACTTTATTAAAGATCTCGTTACCTAGGTCGATCTGGAAGGCAAATAAAATGGGTCTCATCAAAGCAGATTTACACACTGAAATCGTGTTAGCTGCCAACCCTTGGCCATGGAGGTGGATGAAGAAAGATAAGCAGAAGTCTGTTGAGATCTCCTGCGGATTCTTTGCCTTTACAAAGGCCGCCCATTTTCTCCAAGATGACTCATATTGCCTTCTAGTCGATTTGCACTTATATTCCTCTAGGAAGTCTATGCTGGCTTTCGAAATCCCGAAACGCTTTCTCACCGCAAGGGCGAGAAAATCATGAGCTGCAGGGTCCGGGTTTTCTGTAATGAAGCGCAGACAGTCGACTACTGGACTCGCTGGGTCAGAACTGGATGTGGTAGCGGCACGAACTTCATCTGTAGTTCCAACGCCAAGGGGAACCACATACTGTTCGGCCACTTGTGGGCCACTATTGCCGCTACCCCCCTTGAAGGATCTCAGTTTGTTGAGGACCCTCAACAGAAGGTTGTGAGGAGGGAACAGATAAATCCTGGACCATCTGTTCCAGTCGAGGGACATTGCGTCCACTGCTTCCGCTAAGGGGTCCTCGTACGGGGACACGTACAGGGGCAACTTCTTGTTGTCTTTCGTCGCAAAGAAGTCTATCTTCAGTTCTGGGACTTGATTCAGAATGAAGGAGAATGATCCTGCGTCTAAGGACCATTCCGACTCTATCGGTGTGAACCTGGATAGAGCGTCCGCTGTCACATTGCGGACTCCTTGAAGGTGAACTGCCGACAGGTACCACTTCTTCTTTTCCGCCAATCGGAAAATGGCTAACATCACTTGGTTGAGAGGAGGTGACCTCGACCCTTGTCGATTCAAGCATCTCACAACCACCTCGCTGTCCATCACCAATCTTATGTGGATCGAGTGACGCGGGGAGACTTTCTTTAAGGTAAGGAGAACTGCCATAGCTTCTAGAAAGTTTATATGAAAGGTCCTGAATAGCTTGGACCAAGTCCCCTGGACTTTTTTCCGATGAGAGTGACCTCCCCATCCCTCCTTTGAGGCGTCTGAGTGAATCGTCATCGACGGGGGAGGTGGCTGAAGAAGAACCGACTTCTTTAGATGTCTGGCTTGGGACCAAGGTCTGAGAAGAGTATGTAGCCGAGGCAGCACTGGTCTTCTCAGGTCTCTTCGCGCGTTTGATGCATTCCTTCTCCAAACTCCGGTTGCATCCTTTAGCTGTGCTCTTAGCACTGGGTCTGTCACTGAAGCAAACTGGAGAGAGCCTAGTACCCTCTCCTGTTCGCGTCTTGATATCCTTTCGGAATCTAGAAGTCTCTTGACAGAGCCCGCTATCTCCTTCCTTTTCTTCGTCGGGATGGAGAAGCTGTGTGACAAAAGGTCCCAGTGGATTCCCAGCCACTGGAACTTTTGGGATGGAGAAAGTCGAGACTTTTTTCTGTTGATCTTGAAGCCTAGGTACTCTAGGAACTGGATCACCTGACTGGAAGCTTGCAAGCATTCGGTCTCGGATGCTGCCCACACCAGCCAGTCGTCCAGGTAGGCTACTACCTGAATTCCCTTTAGGCGTAATTGTTTGAGAGCTGCGCTCGCAAGCTTCGTGAAAATCCTTGGGGCTATGTTTAGCCCGAATGGCATGGCTCTGAAGGCGTACAGTCTCCGTTGTAGCCTAAACCCTAGGTAGGGGGAGAGTCGACGGCTGATTGGAATGTGCCAATAGGCGTCTGACAAGTCTATAGAGACTGAGTATGCCCTCTTGGGCAGTAAGGTCCTTATGTGTTGCAGTGTTAGCATCTTGAATTTGCAATTCACTATGAACTTGTTGAGTGGCGACAAGTCCAGAATGACTCTGAGCTTTTCCGAGTCTTTCTTGGGAACATAAAACAGCCTCCCTTGGAATTTGATGGACTTCACCTTTCGGATCACATTTTTCTCCAACAGTTCTTGAACGTACTCCTCCAAAACGGGGGTGGAGTGTTGGAAAAACCGAAGGCACGGGGGTGGAGTGCTGTACCAGCTCCAGCCCAGTCCATTCTTGAGTAGGCTGTGGGCCCAGGGATCGAAGGTCCCAAAATTTCATCAGTCTCCCTCCTACCGGTATCGTTTCACTTGGACTGCCGTCCTGAGGTCTTGCCTCCCTGACCACGACCACCTCTGAATCCCCTTCCCCTTGAGGGGCGCCTAGACGAGCCTCTGGCTGCTCCTCTAGGTTTTGCACGAAAGGAAGAAGACTGTCCTTCGAACGTTGGGGTGAATGTGGTTGACTGACCTGGCACAGCCTGGGGTACCCACTGAAAAGTAGTCGGGGTTTGTGCCACCATCTGGGGCACTGGAGGCAATGGCAATTGCAGTTGCTGTTGCTGTCTATAAGGCTTGGCTGGCCGAGACGGTAGCCTAGTCCTCATATTCTTCCTCTTTGGTTGAGGACCCTCATCCGGGGAAGATTTTCTTTTGATAGCCAGGCCCCACTTCTGGAGAAGGTTTCTATTCTCCACGGCGGCCTTATCAACAACCTCTTTGACCACATCGGTAGGGAAAAGGTCTTTTCCTCAAATGTTGAAGGAGATTAACTTCCTTGGCTCGTGTCTCACCGAAGCCCCGGTGAACACGAACTCCCTGCAAGCTCTCCTTGCCTTGACGAAGCCATAAAGGTCCTTCGTCACTGTGGCTAGGTGAGACTTAGCCACTACCATGAACATTTCATGGACCTTGGGGTCACTTGCCATCGTCTCAAGAGTAGTCTGATGAGACATTGAGGCAGCCAGTCTTTCTTTTGTCTCGAACTCTCTTCGTAAAAGAGATTCGGACAGCTTGGGGAGGTCCTCGCCGAATTGCCATCCGGCAATATCAGCCTCCAACTTTCCCACTGAAAATGTCAGATGGACATCCTTCCAGTCTTTGTGGTCCATAGGCAGGGCCAGCGACAAGGGTTTACACTCCTCCAGGGAGGGGCAAGGCTTGCCGGCCTCGACTGCCTTTAGGACAGCCGCAAACCCTTTCTGTAAAAAGGGGAAGGCTCTATCAGGAGAGAACACAAAAGAAGGGAGCTTCTTGCTCAATGCAGCTACCTTCGAGTTAGAGAAGCCCCTCTCTTTCATCGAGGATGAAAGTAGGGCTTGAGCCTTACCGTGGTCCATAATAATGACCTCCTTCGGCTCTGTCTCCTCCCTTGAAGCTGGTTCTTTTCTCAGCCGGACATAGCAGTCCGGATATGATGCCTTGCTGGGCCAGAATTCTACCTCCTCTAGGGGAACTGAACCCAGCTTATCCGAGATGACGATCTTTCCAGTCGTCATCGGCATGTGCTCAGCATACCTCCATGGATTAGCATCTGAGCATAAGGGAAGGTCTTTCACATTGAGCCTTTTCCGGGGCCCATGTGATTCTGCCAGGGACTGCATACTCAGTTCCATTGCAGCCGCCTTCTCCTGATTCTCCTTCTGCCTTTGTTGGATCATTCCAACAATCGAAGAGAGGGCCTGTCCCAGTTCTACTGGGAGACCAGCCGATGTTGAGGGGATAGGCTCCGGCATCTGAACCGGAGTAGCCGACACCTCGTCGACCTCATCCTCTACGACATCCGGGGTTTGAACTTCATCCTGACCTACTGCCAGGAGGTCTTCTTCCAAACGTTCGTCCAGGTCAGACATCCTGTCATCCAACTGGATGTCTTGCATCGCAACTGCGACTTCCACGTCCACCTGGACTTGATCTTGAGGGATCTCCTCTTGAGGCTGGGGAATCACTGCATCAGCTGATGCCTGGGGAAAAAGATACGCCCTCATCTTCTCACTTGGAAGATAAGGGCCAGAGGTGTTCTTCTTGAAGCCCCTTACCCAAGTACGAAGCTTTTCCCTTGCTATATCCCTTGATTCCGCCGTTCTAGGGGAATCAAAAGCCTCAGTAATCAGGTTAGTGCATACAGTACATACCTGAGGGTCCCAATACTGGAGATCATCCTTGGAGACAGCGCATGCTGCGTGTCTCCTACAACACTCATGTCCGCAGAGGTTCTTGCTGCGGACATTGCAGAAAACATTTCTGCACTTCGGAGGGTCCTCCTGTAAAGAGAAGAGATTTCCATGAGTATCAAGTGAACTATGTATCATTGGATATGCATATTATAGCATAACAATTCATAAAGGAAAGACACACACTTGTGTTTCCCTCACAACCCATTGTTGCAGCCTTCCAGATAATAAAATCAAAATAGTTTATCTCTTCTAGAGTAACCAATGCAAGGTTTCCAGAGGAAACAGGTGGAGCTCACACCTAAGCAATGATTTTAAAATCCTGGTTAATAGACAGGGAAGAACTCAGCTTCCTATCTGAGGGCAACAGCAAAGGGCTGTGCAAGAAAACACAATAGTGTTAGAAGATACAGTGCTGTACCAAAACCTTTACTATAGTTTTCTTCTTACTGTATATGCTATACAGAAGAATACTAGTACAGTATAGGGGGATGTGTGCCGGCCTGCCTTTGCCGGCCGGCACACACCACAACTAGCTTTAAAATATACTACTTAACAGCTATAGGGCGGCAGCACTCTGGTTCAAATGCCTGTGCCGGTCGGCAGCTACTGCCGGCCGGTAACAGCCAGTGTTGGCCGGCAATGGCTGCCGGCCAGCAACTACACAAGGTAGTACCCAGCTGCCAGCCACACTCTTGGTGACCGGCAGACAAGGGCTGACATAAGCCGGCCGACAAAGGTACAAGACCGATGCCAGCCGGCAGCAAAAGAACCAGAGAACTACACCTGCCCGGCTGCCGGCCTCAGAGGCCGGCAGCCGGCCTTATAGGCCGGCAGCCGGGACAGGTACAGCACTAGAAGAAAATAGAATGGATGCCGGGATAAGAGTGTACACAACCTCCAAGCCCGGCAATCGAAAGAGTGCATATAAGGAAGGGGAGAAACTAATTCAGGCTTCCTTGACCAATGCCGTCCGGCTCTGCCGGCAGGCATGGATGAGGGACCAAGAGAGGTTCGGGCAGCACTCGAAAACATAAGACCCTTGCCGGCCACCAGCTCTGCCGGCCGGCAATGGGCTGAGTCAATTCAACATCCCAACCTATACTAGGTCCAGAAGTAGAACGACGTACAGTACAGTAAGACCCCTGCCGGCCAGCTCTGCCGGCCGGCAAGGTACAGTACAGTAATGGCTAGGCCATTACGGAGATAGAGGGGGAAGGGACAAGAGGGTCCTGCCAACCTTGCTTTAGTGACAGATCACCCGCAGCCAAGAAACTTATCTTAGCCTAAGGGAGATCTAAGGGGAAAGGCCAGCAATACTTGCCAGCTTCCAGAGCACCAAAGCAAGGAAGGCGTTGCTACTCCCAAGGGAAGAACTTATCCTCCCCTAAAAACAGCAACAGGACTTAGTCTGGTCGATCACAAAAGAAGGAATCATAACTACAGAAACCTTCGGTAGTGACCTAAGGGAGCTAAGCTCCCTTTGTATGTGTTAGGTCAGCGAGGGGGACTCTGCCCCAAGCCAGACAACACAGACTCAGACTAAAAAACTCTGTTGTTCTGTCCCTCTTGAACCATAACTACAGGAACAGGAAGGTACAGTAACACCCTAGTATAGTTTTATCGAAAATAAATTCGGAAAAAACCACTTAGGGATAAGCCCAAGGCTTAAACAGAGGGAAAGGGATTGCATACCTTCTCCGAAGAAAAGAAAGCAACCGGGGTGAATGATAAAGTATACTA
>NC_090748.1:31088512-31096012 GCF_036898095.1 Palaemon carinicauda
TATATATATATAATATATATATATATATATATATATATATATATATATATATATATATATATATATATATATATATATATATATATATATATATGTATATATATATATATATATATATATATATATATATATATATATATATATATATATATATATATATATATATATATATATAGGGCTTATATATTTTATTAGATGACCATAGATTCTTTTTTCCTTTTTTTTGAACATTCCGGCTTATATATTTTATTAGATGCTGAAAAGAAAATGATTTATTTTTTAAATGTTTTTTAAAAGTTTTTTTTTCAAAAATGCAAATGTTCTATAGTCTCTTCAATTACATATTACTAGCGTACTAACGGCTTTTCGTACACAACACTTTTCCAAGACAATTTCACTCCTTTGAGCAAATGAAGGGGCCACTTTCAAACAGCTTTAAATTGAATTAAATAAGGATTTTTTTCCGGACAGGGCAAAACTTTCTGTTTGAGCTGCAAACTATTGTTCCTTAACCTACGACAAACAAAGATGTTAACGGCGATAAATATCACCACCGTCACAACTGTTTCTGCTAGTAGTATGGGGTGAAGAAATTCTTTTTAAGTCGGTGATGGGTGGTCCATCTCGGTAAATTTCATCAACCGCTTGGCTACCTGTTTGTTGTATGGGAGAGGTTATGATAGAACCGTTGTTGACCATGTGAAGTTCGTGAAGTAGGCTCGTTCTCTGATGATGGTTTTTATACCTTTCACCATGGAATTAGGGGATGTCCTGATACAACCATCTGCTGCAGGCATGATACATTGAAGCCGGCCTTGTGATATCGTATCCACGAGCCGTTATTCAGTCTGCAATTATTGTCAAAGGGATAAAGCTTATCCAAACAATTTTCACTTGTATGTGAGAGAGCACCGTCTAGCACTATACCTAACTCACATGAATCCATTAAGTTTTAATGGAATTCAAATGAGTCAGCTGTACATATTTTTCTATCCATTGCGTCTGAACAGTGAGTTAATTTATTTAAGTCTTTAATGACCGTATATGTTTCCTTGTCTGGGGAAATCAAATCGTGTCCTGTCAAACTGGATATCACTGGATTTGAGTGATTCGTCATGAAAGTCGGAAATGGTGATATCCTGTAAGATTGCCAGGCATCAGAAGAATCAAAGGGAATTGTAATCATAACCCTGTTATTTTCAACGCTTACTGTAATTAGGCTGTAATAAAATTCTAACCTACATGCGTCTAACAAAGGAATATAGCCTAGTTTCTCCCGTCCGTTCTCCACAATTAACTTTAAGTATTTTATTGGCAACAAATGTGGTGACAGTACACCCTTAGTCGCTAACGTGATAGCTTCCACATAATGTTTTGATTTCTCAATGAAATGTGCAATTCTGTTATGTATGTAATCTATATGTTTTAGTTAGCTTCGCTATTTCATCATGATTCTTTTTCATTATGATTTGTGATTCTTCTAAATTCTTTCGAAGGATATCAAAACGACTTTTGCTTGCATTTATACATTCTTTTAAAGGATTTAATAGATTAGTTGTAGGCGTTAATACATGGAAAGGTGTTTTAACTGGGGTACCATACAATGCTTCGTGCGGTGACATTTTAATTGATATATGATATGAATGATTCAGAGTACTCAGTGCCGCCGGTATTGCAATATCCCAGTTGGGGTCTGATCCCCCTAGTGTTACTCTCAATATATTTAAAACCTTCCTATTTGCTCTTTCCATTAGCCCATTCGACTCTGGGTGATATATCATGGTATTTTTTTTTCTTTATGCTGAGGAATTCACACAATGAGGTAAGAAAGTGATTATTAAATTCTCCAACCGAATCTGAGATTATCATGTGTGGAATTCATGTTTACAAATGCAACACTTGTAAAACTTCCTAGCCCATTCAATCGCAGTTTTAGTTTTAAGCGGTATTAGTTCTGTATATCAAGTTAAAGCATCTACAATTACTAAGAGGTGCTTATTTCCTCTGTCTGACTCGTAAAATCCTGTTAACAAATCTAAATGTATTCTTTCAAAGGGTTAATTGGGCACGGGATAAGCCCCTAAGCTAACAGGTGTTTTCGTATGCCCTTTGTTTTCCTGACATGTGCGACAATTAGCTATGTGTTTTTTTATATCTGTAAGCATCGTATGCCAATAAAACAATGATTTGGCTTTCTGTGACATTAATGAGAACCCCGGGTATCCATGCAATGGATTTGCATGCAACCAATTCAAAACAGTGGAAATAAGTGAGATTGGTACCCCTACCTGGTCGTTAGCTACATGTGGTGTATTGTGGGTTTTCCTTGTCACGGTCCTACACAGAATATTATCTCTGATTATATAATTCTGCAGCTTATACTTTTTATATCCCTTTTCCTTATGATTTCCTTTCAAAGCATTTGTAATTGTTTCTAATTTCTGATCTTTTCTTTGCTCAGTCTGTAATAATTCAGCGCTCCAGCCCAAATCATCTTGTTCAGATATCGTTTTAACACCAGGCATGGATGTTGATATATCTATTAAATCAGCTAATTCTCCGTACAAGATGACACGGGGTTGCGTGATAATGCATCAGCAAATGCTATTTGCTTTCCCAGGTAAATACCCGATTCTCGCGCCAAAGTCTTAATGATGAAATGCCTCCGAGTTCGTTTGGGGCTGTGGTTGAAGCCTTAAAAGAATTCGGTTTGTGGTTTATGATCAGTAAGAACCTTAACGGGATAACCGTATATTATGAACTTAAAATGAACTAGCGAATTAACAATAGCTAGCCGTTCCTTGTCTATTACTGCATACTTACTTTCGGAAGTTCTCAGTTTTCGAGAATAAAAAGCTATCGGGAAAAATTGTTAATCATATTGCTGAAGCAATACCCCACCTACTCCTAAGTCTGAGGCATCTGTTGCAATGAAGAATTCCTTACCAAAGTCAGGAAATTTTAAGATAGGAGAACTACACACTTCATCTTTCAAGGTATTAAACGCCTGTTGATGCTGCTCAGACCATATGAAATCTACGCCCTTCTTCGTAAGATCAGTTAAGGGAGCGGCTATTATTGAATAATTGCGTATAAAACGCCTGTAATATCCACTACAACCCAGAAATTGCTGTATTCCCTTGACATTAGTAGGTACGGGAAACTTACGGATAGCCGACACCTTATCATAGACTACTTTGAGACCTTGGCTTGACACCATAAAACCCAAATATATCAATTCTGTTTTGAAGAATTCACACTTACTAATCTTTACCCTTAAGTTATGTTGTCTTAGTCTCTGTAGTACTAGTTCTAATTTACGTAGATGTTCTTCTAAGGTGTTGGAAAAGATTACAAGGTCGTCCATATAGGCATGCAATATATCCCCTAGCAAGTCTCCAAACACTATGTCAATCATTCTTGTAAATGTTATGGGAGCACAACGTAAACCAAAAGGCATCCGTAAAAATTCATAATGTCCCCTGGCTGTGCTGAAGGCTGTGTATGGGATACTATCTTCTTCTAATGTTATCTGGTGAAAGCCTTCAAGTCCAAACTGGTAAAATATTTATTCTGACCTAACAAAGACAAAATATCGTCAGTACATGGCACTGGGAATCGATCAGGGATCGTCTCCTCGTTTAGACGACGGAAGTCTACGCAGATACGTCATGTTCGATTTTTTTTCGGTACAACTATTAATGGAAAATTATAACGGCTGTTCGATTTCCTAATGACTCCTTCTTCTAGCATTTTACCTACTTCGTCATTTATTTTATTCTGGAATTTCATAGGGAGTTTGTACGAGGGTACAGAGATAATTTTCTGCTTGTCCTTTAACCTTATTTGATGCTTGATCACATCTGTTTTTCCTAAGGATCCATCCGTAGTGGAAAAAACATCACGATATTTAGGTAAAAGTCCAAAAATTTTCTGCTGAATTTCTTCGTCTTGAATGTCTTTATTGATTTTATTTTTGATAGATTGCAAAAGGGATTCATCCACAACTGATTGAGCGTGATTGATTTCAGCAACGGTAAGAATAGGATGTTTATAAACTTCTACATCCAAGATATATTGATTTTTGTGAATTACTAAAGTGGTTTTTAAATGATTACAGACTTCAATATTACATTATTGATGTGAGCCTACTGTATAAATAGCTTGTGTGACAGACAATCCGTTAGTTTTCAAAGTGTCGGAAAGGATTAGTATTTCAGATCCCGGTAATGTTTTCTTTACTTGCACTATTAAATTCGAAGGTACGTTTGGCTCGATAGATTGCGTGCAAGATGATATTACGGGTGAATGAAAATTCTGCTGGGTCGCGTATATTATTTCTTTATTAGTGAGACAAGTTATTGGTTCTTCAATGTACGTTACGGTTACATTTGTCGTCTCCTTTTTATCAAAACCTGATTTTAAGGTATTAGAAGACTTATAGTATTTTCCTTTGATATACACGCCGTTCTTGGCAGGGGCTAAGATAATGTTTTGATTGTTCATAGATGGGTATCCTATAATTACAGCTGGATACATATCAATGTTTTGTACAACAACAAAGGTATCGGCAAACGTGCGCTTACCGACCTTGAACTGAACATGAGTTATGCCTATTACATTTAATTCATTATTTCTTATACCCGAGAGTCTCACTCCGGATTTTTCTATCGGAAAGTTCGAAAACAACAAATGATGTGTCCTCAAATCCATGATATTACGTGGACTACCAGAGTCAAAAAATAACGTAAAGGATTTGTGTTCTAAATTTACAGCATATAATGTTGGTCGTAACTCATTTTGGCTTATTATTGTATGAATTCGTTGCAAATCTACGGGAGCATGCACTGATTTACTTAATTCAGCCGTGTGTTTCATAGGAAAATCTGTTGCCTCACAATGATCTGATAAAAAATTAAATTGATTATTCAATACTAGTGATGTTGACATGAATGACCTCGACCCAACATCGCTCTCTTCCCCACTGGAGTTAATTATGTGGTACTTGCTTTGCTCTGCACATTCTGAAAATTAGTCTGACCTTGCGAGGACTGGTTTGACGTCCCAGGCACAGCGTTATTCGAAGAACTGTTTGTTTGTTTGGGATTCTGAACTACATTGACGTTTGGCTGTTTCTTCTTATTGTTAAAATGAGGATTTTTCTTTTTATTTCCATATGGAACTGACTGTGGAATTGACTGTGTATTTCTAGGATTCTGTTGTGTCTTACGCTAGTAGCACTGACTATATGAATGAGTCGAACTATTATGTATCGAACAGAATTATCTTTCTGCAGTCCTCGATCAAGTGACCTTGACGTTTGCAATTATAACACGTCATTCCTGCAACTTGATTATTATTAACTACATTTACTTGTTGTGGGTTTGTTTCATTTTTTGCAAAAACTTGAGTTAGCACGGGATCAAGGTCAGGACACTTAGGCATGTAATTCTTTATCTGTTTATATACATCCAATTCCGTACTTGCAGGCGTTAACTTTTTTATCAAAACATCGCACTAAAGCTTCAGGCAACATAAGTGTCATGCAAGTTAAATACATTAATCGTAAAAAATCTTTCACGGAGATGTTATATCTAGTAACCCAAGTGGAATTACCTAAAATATCTTGATATTCATTAAGCCTATCAGCTATGAGAGCTGCTCTCTCAATAACATTAAGCCGAGTCATAGTGGCTTGATTAAGTATATTTCTTAACGTTAATACTACATCCAAGGCTTCTTCACCCCCATATACCCCGCGTAACCTAACTTTGAAATCATCCCAGGTAACTGCTTCTTGAAATAAAACACCTCTTAAATACGCACTTGCATCTCCCTTGGAAAATTCTATATAACTTTAAGCTTCTTGTAATTGTACAAAAGGGTCTAGGATTTGTTTGGCATTTTATGGCCATTGACTGATGAAATCAAATGACTCCACATTTTGAGGCAAGAACCCATTAACCCGACCCTGAAAAGGAAGGATTGCTGACCTAGCATTTACAAGTGTCACAATCGGGAGAGGGTTACTCGGTACAGGGGCTAGGCTCACAGAGGGCGTTATATTTATGGTATTTCTTTTCATATCTCTTCGACCCCTTGCAACTCTATCAAAATATCTATACAAGTATAGACGTCCACTGTGTAAACGCATAAGCACTAAATGATAAAGATTATAACAAAATTCCCCAAAACAGTGATACTAATACAAAGATATTTCCCGAGAATTTCTGAAAGAAAACGGAACACAAAGATGTTTCCCGAGAATTTCTGAAAAAAACGAACCACAAAGATATTTCCCGAGAATTTCTGAAAGAAAACGGAATCAGCACAAAGAGAGAAAAAAATTCTAGATGAGAATTCGGAGTTGAACACAGTTCCCTTTAATGAAAAGAAAATAGAAGTTTAGCAAACCACTCACCCCAGTAATAATCGACTAACGATTCGTGATAACTACAGCTCTCTGCTCAATACTGATATGAATAAGAAATGTACTTAGCTTTATATGGTGTTGTGTGATGTCGTCATTTCCTCTCTCTCTCTTGATGTTTGGGTGAATGTATTCGGTCCGATTTCCTCTCTCTCTCTTGATGTTTGGGTGAATGTTTCCGGTCCGATTTCCGTTGAATGTAGTGCTTCCTAGATATGTTTTGTAAGCGTTGAACGTCAGTCCTTGGTTTTCTTAGGATGTTGATTGAAGAACCAGTTCATCAGTTTGTATGTATAACATTCATAGAATGTTTCATTATTCGATGGACTATGATACTTAGTCAAAATTGTAGATTCATTACTGTTGATTTCTTGAAGATCTTTCTCTGATTTTTAGAGTTTTATTTGCTGATTCTTGAAGATCTTTCTCTGATTCTTAGAGTTTTATTCGTTGATTCTTGAAGATCTTTCTCTGATTCTTAGAGTTATATTCGTTGATTCTTGAAGATCTTTCTCTGATTCTTAAAGTTTTACCGCTGCCACCATCTATTAGTGTGCTACTGTTGTTAACACACATTGAGTATGTTAGTTGGGATGTTACATCTTCAAGTAAAGTCAATCAAGTTGACTATAAAATGGTTTATTCCTTAAAAACAAGAGTGTTAACCTCTCCATCACAGGAGTATAGCTGGGTTGGTCGGATGACCATTCCAGATGATGTATTGATAAGAACTGCTAAAATATTGATATCAAAGATATCGTATGGTCAGTTATCTCAGCATTTAAACACAGAATGTAAACTGAACATTAGTATAGGAAGACACCTGCATCCGGTGGCAACACAACTCTTTCTCACAGTTCATATTTGTGTTTATTCTTCATAAAAATGTTACATTGCTGAGATCTGGTATTCGCATCCTGTTATGATCTGTCTGACTACAGCACTTCTCACACTTGCTTCTACTTCACGATGACCTATTACGTAATGTGTTTTAAACATGTAATATATGATTATTACACACACACATATATATATATATATATATATATATACATATATATATATATATA
>NC_090748.1:31098512-31106012 GCF_036898095.1 Palaemon carinicauda
GGATTAATCTTTGATACAAGAGCCGTAGCCTACCAGAGGTGTCCTGGACACTGTCACTCGCTAGGTATAAATTAGTTAGTCAGAGTGACATTCCTGGTTGTTTTGCTTAATAAATTTTAGCTATTTAGCTTTACATAGGATTTCCTTTCGTGCTTAGTATTATTTGGCGAAGTATTCGCCATTCTGGCCTACGCTAGGCCATGTAGCCTAGTCGTTTGGTCCTAGTACTTAATGCATGATTTTGGTTTTTCCGAGTGTAATTAAAATTTTATTGAAGCTTTAGGCTATATTTTATACATTTTAGACTGTGTGGAATATTTCCAAGATTGTATACGTGAGAGTTTCGGTGAATTAGGTAATCGATTCTCTTGGTGCCTAGGCTAATTGCTTATGGAGCCTTAGTATACTTTATTATACTCCCCGGTTGCTTTCTTTTCTTCGGAGAAGGTATGCAATCCCTTTCCCTCTGTTTAAGCCTTGGGCTTATCCCTAAGTGGTTTTTTCCGAATTTATTTTCGATAAAACTATACTAAGGTGTTACTGTACCTTCCTGTTCCAGCAGAGTCTGGTTCAAAGAGGGACAGAACAACAGAGTTTTTAGTCTGAGTCCGTGTTGTTTGGCTTGGGGCAGAGTCTCCCTCGCTGACCTAACACTTACAAAGGGAGCTTAGCTCCCTTAGGTCACTATCGAAGGTTTCTGTAGTTATGATTCCTTCTTGTGTGATCGACCAGACTAAGTCCTGTTGCTGTTCTCGGGGAGTATAAATCTTCCCTTGGGAGTAGCAACGCCTTCCTTGCTTTGGTGCTCTGGAAGCTGGCAGGTATTATACTACGGCGCTGGCCCTTTCCCTTAGATCTCCCTTAGGCTAAGACAAAGTTCTTGGCTGCGGGTGATCTGTCACTAAAGCAAGGTTGGCAGGACCCTCTTGTCCCTTCCCCCTCTATCTCCGTAATGGCCTAATCATTACTGTACTGTACCTTGCCGGCCGGCAGAGCTGGCCGGCAGGGGTATTACTGTACCGTATGTCATTCTACTTCTGGACCTAGTATAGGTTGGGATATGGATTGACTAAGCCCATTGCCGGCCGGCAGAGATGCTGGACGGCAAGGGTCTTATGTTTTCGAGTGCTGCCCGGACCTCTCTTGGTCCCTCATCCATGCCTGCCGGCAGAGCCGGACGGCATTGGTCAAGGAAGCCTGAATTAAGTTTCTCCCCTTCCTTATATGCACTCTTTCGGTTGCCGGGCTTGGGGGGTTGTGTACACTCTTATCCCGGCATCCATTCTATTTTCTTCTAGTGCTGTACCTGTCCCGGCTGCCGGCCTATGAGGCCGGCAGCCGGGCAGGTGTAGTCTTCTGGTTCTTTTGCTGCCGGCTGGCATCGGTCTTGTACCTTTGCCGGCCGGCTTATGTCAGTCCTTGTCTGCCGGTCACCAAGAGTGTGGCCGGCAGCTGGGTACTACCTTGTGTAGTTGCTGGCCGGCAATCATTGCCGGCCAACACTGGCTGTTGCTGGCCGGCAGCTGCTGCCGCCGGCACAGGCATTTGAACCAGAGGGCTGCCGCCCTATAGCTGTTAAGTAGTATACTTTAAAGCTAATTGTGGTGTGTGCCGGCCGGCAAAGGCAGGCCGGCACACATCCTCCTATACTGTACTAGTATTCTTCTGTATAGCATATACAGTAAGAAGAAAACTATAGTAAAAGTTTAGGTACAGCACTGTATCTTCTAACACTATTGTGTTTTCTTGCACAGCCCTTTGCTGTTGCCCTCAGACAGGAAGCAGAGTTCTTCCCCGTCTATTATCCAGGATTTTAAAATCATTGCCTAGGTGTGAGCTCCACCTGTTTCCTCTGGAAACCTTGCATTGGTTACTCTAGTAGAGATAAACCATTTTGATTTTATTATCTGGAAGGCTGCAACAATGGGTTGTGAGGGAAACACAAGTGTGTGTCTTTCATTTATGAATTGTTATGCTATACTATGCATATCCAGTGATACATAGTTCACTTGATACTCATGGAAATTTCTTCTCTTTACAGGAGGACCCTCCGAAGTGCGGAAATGTTTTCTGCAATGTCCGCAGCAAGAACCTCTGCGGACATGAGTGTTGTAGGAGACATGCAGCATGCGCTGTCTCCAAGGATGATCTCAAGTATTGGGACCCTCAGGTATGTACTGTATGCACTAACCTGATTACTGAGGCTTTTGATTCCCCTAGAACGGGGAAAAGCTTCGTACTTGGGTAAGGGGCTTCAAGAAGAACACCTCTGGCCCTTATCTTCCAAGTGAGAAGATGAGGGCGTATCTTTTTCCCCAGGCATCAGCTGAGGCAGTGATTCCCCAGCCTCAAGAGGAGATCCTTCAAGATCAAGTCCAGGTGGACGAGGAAGTCGCAGATGCGATGCAAGACATCCAGTTGTGTGACAGGATGTCTGACCTGGACGAACGTTTGGAAGAAGACCTCCTGGCAGAAGGTCAGGATCAAGTTCAAACCCCGGATGTCGTAGAGGATGAGGTCGACGAGGTGTCGGCTACTCCGGTTCAGATGCCGGAGCCTATCCCCTCAACATCGGCTGGCCTCCCAGTAGAACTGGGACAGGCCCTCTCTTCGATTGTTGGAATGATCCAACAAATGCAGAAGGAGAATCAGGAGAAGGCGGCTGCAATGGAACTGCGTATGCAGTCCCTGGCAGAATCACATGGGCCCCGGAAAAGGCTCAATGTGAAAGACCTTCCCATATGCTCAGATGCTAACCCATGGAGGTATGCTGAGCACATGCCGATGACGACTGGAAAGATCGTCATCTCGGATAAGCTGGGTTCAGTTCCCCTAGAGGAGGTAGAATTCTGGCCCAGCAAGGCATCATATTCGGACTGCTATGTCCGGCTGAGAAAAGAACCAGCTTCAAGGGAGGAGACAGAGCCGAAGGAGGTCATTATTATGGACCACGCTAAGGCTCAAGCCCTACTTTCATCCTCGATGAAAGAGAGGGGCTTCTCGAATTCGAAGGTAGCTGCATTGAGCAAGAAGCTCCCTTCGTTTGTGTCCTCTCCTGATAGAGCCTTCCCCTTTTTACAGAAAGGGTTTGCGGCTGTCCTAAAGGCAGTCGAGGCCGGCAAGCCTTGCCCCTCCCTGGAGGAGTGTAAACCCTTGTCGCTGGCTCTACCTATGGACCACAAAGACTGGAAGGATGTCCATCTGACATTCTCAGTGGGAAAGTTGGAGGCTGATATTGCCGGACGGCATTTCGGCGAGGACCTCCCCAAGCTGTCCGAATCTCTTTTACGAAGAGAGTTCGAGACAAAAGAAAGACTGGCTGCCTCAATGTCTCATCAGACTACTCTCGAGACGATGGCAAGTGACCCCAAGGTCCATGAAATGTTCATGGTAGTGGCTAAGTCTCACTTAGCCACAGTGACGAAGGACCTTTATAGCTTCGTCAAGGCAAGGAAAGCTTGCAGGGAGTTCGTGTTCACCGGGGCTTCGGTGAGACACGAGCCAAGGAAGTTAATCTCCTCCAACATTTGGGGAAAAGACCTTTTCCCTACCGATGTGGTCAAAGAGGTTGTTGATAAGGCCGCCGTGGAGAATAAAAATCTTCTCCAGAAGTGGGGCCTGGCTATCAAAAGAAAATCTTCCCCGGATGAGGGTCCTCAACCAAAGAGGAAGAATATGAAGACTAGGCTACCATTTCGGCCAGCCAAGCCTTATAGACAGCAACAGCAACTGCAATTGCCTTTGCCTCCAGTGCCCCAGATGGTGGCACAAACCCCGACTGCCTTTCAGTGGGTACCCCAGGCTGTGCCAGGTCAGTCAACCACATTCGCCCCAACGTTCGAAGGACAGTCTTCTTCCTTTCGTGCAAAACCTAGAGGAGCAGCCAGAGGCTCGTCTAGGCGCCCCTCAAGGGGAAGGGGATTCAGAGGTGGTCGTGGTCAGGGAGGCAAGACCTCAGGACGGCAGTCCAAGTGAAATGATACCGGTAGGAGGGAGACTGATGAAATTTTGGGATCGCTGGACCTTCGATCCCTGGGCCCAAAGCCTACTCAAGAATGGACTGGGTTGGAGCTGGTACAGCACTCCACCCCCATGCCTTCGGTTTTTCCAACACTCCACCCCCATTTTGGAGGAGTACGTTCAAGAACTGTTGGAGAAAAATGTGATCCGAAAGGTGAAGTCCATCAAATTC
Organism: Palaemon carinicauda; assembly: GCF_036898095.1. Classification (NCBI taxonomy): domain Eukaryota; kingdom Metazoa; phylum Arthropoda; class Malacostraca; order Decapoda; family Palaemonidae; genus Palaemon; species Palaemon carinicauda. The sequence continues at coordinate 31,102,705 of NC_090748.1, forward strand.
CAAGGGAGGCTGTTTTGTGTTCCCAAGAAAGACTCGGAAAAGCTCAGAGTCATTCTGGACTTGTCACCACTCAACAAGTTCATAGTGAATTGCAAATTCAAGATGCTAACACTGCAACACATAAGGACCTTACTGCCCAAGAGGGCATACTCAGTCTCTATAGACTTGTCAGACGCCTATTGGCACATTCCAATCAGCCGTCGACTCTCCCCCTACCTAGGGTTCAGGCTACAACGGAAACTGTACGCCTTCAGAGCCATGCCATTCGGGCTAAACATAGCCCCAAGGATTTTCACGAAGCTTGCGAGCGCAGCTCTCAAACAATTACGCCTAAAGGGAATTCAGGTAGTAGCCTACCTGGACGACTGGCTGGTGTGGGCAGCATCCGAGACCGAATGCTTGCAAGCTTCCAGTCAGGTGATCCAGTTCCTAGAGTACCTAGGCTTCAAGATCAACAAGAAAAAGTCTCGACTTTCTCCATCCCAAAAGTTCCAGTGGCTGGGAATCCACTGGGACCTTTTGTCACACAGTTTCTCCATCCCAATGAAGAAAAGGAAGGAGATAGCGGGCTCTGTCAAGAGACTTCTAGATTCCGAAAGGATATCAAGACGCGAACAGGAGAGGGTACTAGGCTCTCTCCAGTTTGCTTCAGTGACAGACCCAGTGCTAAGAGCACAGCTAAAGGATGCAACCGGAGTTTGGAGAAGGTATGCATCAAACGCGCGAAGAGACCTGAGAAGACCAGTGCCGCCTCGGCTACGTACTCTTCTCAGACCTTGGTCCCAAGCCAGACATCTAAAGAAGTCGGTTCTTCTTCAGCCACCTCCCCCGTCGATGACGATTCACTCAGACGCCTCAAAGGAGGGATGGGGAGGTCACTCTCATCGGAAAAAAGTCCAGGGGACTTGGTCCAAGCTATTCAGGACCTTTCATATAAACTTTCTAGAAGCTATGGCAGTGCTCCTTACCTTAAAGAAAGTCTCCCCGCGTCACTCGATCCACATAAGATTAGTGACAGACAGCGAGGTGGTTGTGAGATGCTTGAATCGACAAGGGTCGAGGTCACCACCTCTCAACCAAGTGATGTTAGCCATTTTCCGATTGGCGGAAAAGAAGAAGTGGTACCTGTTGGCAGTTCACCTTCAAGGAGTCCGCAATGTGACAGCGGACGCTCTATCCAGGTTCACACCGATAGAGTCGGAATGGTCCTTAGACGCAGGATCATTTTCCTTCATTCTGAATCAAGTCCCAGAACTGCAAATAGACCTCTTTGCGACGAAAGACAACAAGAAGTTGCCCCTGTACGTGTCCCCGTACGAGGACCCCTTAGCGGAAGCAGTGGACGCAATGTCCCTCGACTGGAACAGATGGTCCAGGATTTATCTGTTCCCTCCTCACAACCTTCTGTTGAGGGTCCTCAACAAACTGAGATCCTTCAAGGGGGTAGCGGCAATAGTGGCCCACAAGTGGGCGAACAGTATGTGGTTCCCCTTGGCGTTGGAACTACAGATGAAGTTCGTGCCGCTACCACATCCAGTTCTGACACAGCGAGTCCAGAAGTCGACTCTCTGCGCTTCATTACAGAAAACCCAGACCCTGCAGCTCATGATTTTCTCGCCCTAGCGGTGAGAAAGCGCTTCGGGATTTCGAAAGCCAGCATAGACTTCCTAGAGGAATACAAGTGCAAATCGACTAGAAGGCAATATGAGTCATCTTGGAGAAAATGGGTGGCCTTTGTAAAGGCAAAGAATCCGCAGGAGATCTCAACAGATTTCTGCTTATCTTTCTTCATCCACCTCCATGGCCAAGGATTGGCAGCTAACACGATTTCAGTGTGTAAATCGGCTTTGATGAGACCCATTTTATTTGCCTTCCAGATCGACCTAGGTAACGAGATCTTTAATAAAGTTCCGAAAGCCTGCGCTAGGCTCAGACCTTCAGCACCTCCAAAGCCCATCTCATGGTCTTTAGACAAAGTTCTTCATTTCGCCTCCTTGTTGAGCAATGAAGAATGTGCGTTAAAGGATTTGACGCAAAAAGTTATTTTCCTATTTGCACTCGCGTCCAGGGCCAGGGTTAGTGAGATCGTAGCCCTCTCGAGAGAGGCAGGTCGTGTTCAGTTCCTGGATGGGGGGGAGCTGAACCTGTTTCCGGATCCTACGTTTCTCGCCAAGAATGAGTTACCCACCAACAGGTGGGGTCCCTGGAGAATCTGCCCTCTGAAAGAAGATGCATCTCTATGTCCAGTAGAATGCCTAAAGGTCTATCTTCGTAGAACTTCAGACTTCAAGGGTAGTCAACTATTCAGGGGAGAAACATCAGGCTCAAATTTATCTCTGAATCAACTCAGAGCGAAAATGACATATTTTATTCGCAGAGCGGATCCTGACAGTACACCCGCAGGTCACGATCCGAGGAAAGTTGCCTCATCCCTAAATTTCTTTAATTGTATGGATTTTGAACATCTCCGTTCATACACGGGCTGGAAGTCTTCCAGGGTGTTCTTTCGCCACTATGCGAAGCAAGTAGAGGAACTTAAGAGATCTGTGGTAGCAGTGGGTCGTGTAGTTAACCCTATTGTTTAACTCTGCGAGGAACAGTGGTCTTAATTGGGACGATTAAGTCCAGGGTGAGTGTGTAGGTACATACTGTACTACAAACTAAATGAGGGCACCAAGTGCCCATATAGACTGTTCCTTCCTTCAAAGGTGAACCTTGCATAAGTTCAGACATGTGTGCCAAGCGTTTCTAACGCTAATGTGATTGATTTGTAATACAGATTTTTTATGACTTGATACCTTGGTATCTTATTAAAGTGGTGTTTAATGGTTTTTCTTTCAGATAAACAAGTTCTGTTTACTATCATACTTATGCTTAAAGTTTTGGGTTACCCTCTTTTATATAAATATATATATTTGTTGTTAACCTGTCTGTTTATTATCTGTCAATAAACTTGTTCTTGAGAACCTTGCGTCTCTTTCACCTGTGTCAATTTATTGGTATAATTGAGCATTTTAATTCTATGTATCTTATCTGGGATAATTCTGATAGAATTGTTCTGTTTTGCAAGCTATGTTGCATTGGTTTATGTAAGTCCCCTAATGGGAGGACTCCGTCCCATAAAGGGACGAGGGCAGTTTTATTAGTTTCTTCCTATGCGGATAAAAACCTTTGTCCAATACGAGTATTGTGCGGATTACTGGTCAATATATTGACGCAGTGGTTCTATACAAACTATGCTTTACTTAATATAGGGCGAGACCACTATATTAGCTTGCCTGGTATTCATACATAGATATATGTACTCT
>NC_090748.1:31111012-31113512 GCF_036898095.1 Palaemon carinicauda
CCTTTGAGTCACAACCTTCTCTCGGCCTGTCACATTGGTGACCCCGGAAGTCGACTCGCCTCCACCGCCTTCCACCCCCACCCTCCTCGCCCTTCCATCGTGGTACTAAGGAAGTTCGCGCTGTGGCTGCCCTATTGAAACTTTTATCGTTCGCCACCGGAGAGGCGTTTGCTTGGTTTCAGCGCGTAGTAGTCCAGTTTCGCATCAAGGGCGTGACTCGCTCAACCACCGAAGCAGATTATGTCCTCGCGTCGATACCCGAGGTCACCTTCACGGGGATATCTGACTGACTTTGTGAACAATGAGACGCCCCAATAGCGTACGACACCATCAAAACGTACCTTCTGCAGCAGTACTCGACGTTGCCAGCCACCCGTATAGCAAAGCTTTTTCAGCTCTCGCAACAACCGTTGGGGTCTGAGGGCTTCGCTCGCGCTCAGGAAATGACCAGTATCGCTCGCCTTCAACCTGCCGCAGACGGCTCTCCTCGTGAGGTGAACCTACTTCCTGCCCTTTGGATACGCCGTTTACTTGGATCTATACGCGCTGCCATACCCGATGTTGATAATTTACATAGTGTACCCATAAAGGACTTGATGACCAAAGCCGACGCACTTATGGACAGCCATTTCAAGACCTCCATCAACGCCTCCACCCCTGTCGAAGAAAATGCTTATTCAACGTCTACTGAAGCTGACATAAATGCCGTAGGACATACACGCCTACCCCGTGACGTGCCGAAGCGGCGACAAATCCACTCACCACCCACCAATCGCTCGCGCCCCAACAAACCACTTCTACAGCCAATTACTACCTCCCATCCGCCGCAGTTTTGCTACTACCACTTCAGATTCAGGGACACCGTGAAGAAATGTGCCGAGGATTGTCAGTGGCAAAAAAATGTGTAAGTAGGCCCTCGCTCGTGGCGGTGGCCTCCTGTGTTTCTAATCTTTTCTTTTTACATGATGCACGAACGGGGCGTGCGATTTTTGGTAGACACGGTTGCTTGTCGTTCTCTTTTGCCAAGGGAACTCTTCAAGACACGACGTAGTCTGTCTACATCTGCCGACGTCCGCTTGGTAGCTGCCAACGGATCTGCGATACCCACCTACGGTTACGAGAACCTCACATTATCGTTCGGAAATGGTAAATTCAATTGAAAGTTTCTCGTTGCTGACGTCACATTGCCAATCCTCGGTGCGAATTTCCTCTCTCATATCCACATTTTGGTCGATGTCGCCCACCAACGATTGGTCAACACAGACTCGTATTTGTCGACACCTCTTCAACCCGGCCCCTCTAACCTCGCTCTCCACATCAGCACAACCGCGGATGCCTACGCCCCCCTCCTCACATCGTACCAGAAGTTTTCCGTCCAGAACTTAGCCAAACACCCACGGTTCCTGCCAAGCACGGTATTTATCACCATATCAAGACCACGGGACCCCCAGTCTTCGCAAAATTCAGACATCTGGCACCGGAACGATTTGCAGCCGCCAAACAGATTCTCGCCGAAATGGAGAAAATGGGCCTTTGCCAAAAGTCCTCCAGCCCATGGTCGTCACCCTTAAACATCGTTCTGAAGAAAGACAACTCCCTTCGTTCATGCAGGGATTACAGGTGCCTGAACATGCAAACAGAACCGGATCACTAACCCCTCCCAAACATTGCCGACGCGACCTCCTACCTGCACAAAGCAAAGGTTTTCTCTACACTCGACCTCCTAAAGGGGTAACATCAGGTGCCTATGAACCCAGCAGAAATCCCCAAGACCGCCATCACCCCTCCATTTGGTACATACGCCTTCAATTGCTCCTCTTTTGTCCTTCGTAATGCTGGGGCCACGTTTCAACGTCTCATGGATGGCTTCCTAGGGGATCTCCCCTTCTGTGTATGTTATGTGGACGACATACTTGTGTAATCCTCCTCAAAGAGGAACACCTCCGTCACCTGCGCACCGTGCTCGACCGCCTGCAACAAAATGGCCTTGTAGTTCGGTACGACAAGTGTACCTTTGGCGCCAACGAAGTGTCTTTCTTAGGGCACCACATCACTCCTGAATGAGTCCATCCCCTCCCTGAGAAGGGAGCAGCCGTTCAGAACTTCCCCACGCCCTCGACCGTCAAAGCTCTGCTGGAATTCTTGGGCATGATCAACTATTATCACCTTTTTATGCCAGCCATTTCCGCCACTTTTTCTCCGCTCTACGCCTCCCTTAAGGGAAAGCCAAAGGATCTGAAGTGGATCCCCCTCAAGAAGCAGCCTTCGGCAACGCAAAGAAGGCCCTATCAACCGCTGCAGATCTAACTTTTCCTATCCCACATCCACCTCTCCTTATCTCCACCGATGCCAGTGATGTCGCTATTGGTGCAGTACTCAAGCAGGTGGTCAATGGCTCGCCCCGCTCATTGGCCTTCTTCAGCAGAAAACTGCCCAAGTCAGAATCAGATTATTCTACCTTGGATCGCGAATTGCTGGCGGTGCACTTGGTTGTCCATTA
>NC_090748.1:31118512-31123512 GCF_036898095.1 Palaemon carinicauda
ATGAATGCGTGTGTCGATGTACTTTGGAAATTTAATAAGAAGTATAGGCGTGGATCCAATCCTTAGCATCCTTAGAAATACCATGTCAAATGAACTTCGTCTTCAGCAGCTGTGCAGTAGAACGGCACGAGGGATGTTAAAGGCCGTGAATGAAATCAAACACCTGCCGGTGCAAGGGGAGCAGGAATGCATGGTCGCGGTTTACCAGTACTGACGTCACAGAGGAGGTTGGTATTGGAGTCTTCGAGGGGGAAGTCTTGCCAACGGAGGGACATGCAGGATGTCCTTTTTGCTTGATACTCTGGATACTGTCGTTGGGCTTCAGCCAAGGTGTCGTAATCCAATCCCACTTGAACAGCAGCCAACATGTTTCTTGACAATGCATCAGCAACGGGATTAATTTTCCCAGGGACGTATTGAACGGTGCAACTGTATTCATCCACAACGGAGAGATGTCGCCGTTGACGGGTGGACCAGGCGTCAGACTATCTAGAGAAGGCATGCACCAGAGGCATATGATCTGTGCGAATGACGAAGGGCCTACCTTCTAAGAAATGGCGAAAGTAACGGACAGCCAAGTGCACCGCCAGCAATTCGTGATCCAAGGTAGAATAATCTGATTCTGACTTGGGCAGTTTTCTGCTGAAGAAAGCCAATGGGCGGGGCGTACCATTGACCACCTGCTCGAGTACTGCACCAATAGCGACATCGCTGGCATCGGTTGAGATAAGGATAGGAAAAGTGAGAGCTGCAGCAGTTGATAGGGCCTTCTTTGCGTTGCCGAAAGCTGCTTCTTGAGGGGGACCCCACTTCAGGTCCTTTGGCTTTCCCTTAAGGGAGGCGTAGAGCGGAGCAAGAGTGGCGGCAATGGCTGGCATAAAAAGGTGATAATAGTTGATCATGCCCAAGAATTCCTGCAGAGCTTTGGCGGTCGAGGGCGTGGGGAAGTTCTGAACGGCTGCTACCTTCTCAGGGAGTGGATGGACTTCTTCAGGAGTAATAAGGTGCCCTAAGAACGACACTTCGTTGGAGCCAAAGGTACATTTGTCATACTGGACTACAAGGCCGTTTTGTTGCAGGCGGTTGAGCACGATGCGCAGGTGACGGAGGTATTCCTCTTTTGTGGAATAGAGCACAAGTATGTCGTCCACTAACATACACAGAAGGGGAGGTCCCCTAGGAAGCCATCTATGAGACGTTGAAAAGTGGCCCCAGCATTACAAAGGCCAAAACAGAAGTAATTGAAGGTGTATATACCAAACGGAGTGGTGATGGTAGTCTTGGGGATGTCTTTTGGGTTGATAGGCACCTGATAATACCCTTTCAGGAGGTCAAGCGGGGAGAAAACATTTGCTTTATGCAGGTATGAGGTCTCATTGGCGATGTTTGGGAGGGGGTAGAGATCCGGTTCTGTTTGCATGTTCAGGCGCTAGTAATCCCCGCACGGACGGAGGGAGCGGTCTTTCTTCAGAACGATGTTTAAGGGTGACGACCATTTGCTAGAGGCCCTTTGGCAAGGGCCCATTTCCTCCATTTCGGCAAACGTCTGTCTGGCGGCTGCCAATCGTTCTGGTGCCAGAGGCCTGAATTTTGCGAAGACTTCAGGTCCCGTCATCTTGATATGGTGATAAATACCGTGCTTGGCAGGAGACGTGGGCGTTTGGCGAAGTTCTGGACGGAATACTTCCGGGTACTACGTAAGGAAATGGGCGTAGGCATCCGTGGGTGCGCTGATGTGGAGAGCAAGGTTGGAGGGGGCGGGTTGAAGAGGTGTTTACAAGTACGAGTCTGCGTTAACCAATCATCGGTGGGCGACATCGATGGGAAGGTGGAAATGAGAGAGGAAATCCGCACCAAGGATTGACAATGTGACGTCAGAAATGAGAAACTTCCAATAAAAATTAACGTTTCCAAATGATAATGTGAGGATCTCGTAACCGTAGGTGGGTATTGCAGATCCATTGGCAGCCTCCAAGTGGACGTTGGCGGACGTACACAGACTATGTTGTGTCCTGAAGAATTCCCTTGGCAAAAGAGAACGACAAGCACCCATGTCTACCGAAAATCGCACGCCCGTTCCTGTATCATGTAAAAAGAAAAGATTATAAACACGGGAGGCCACCGCCATGAGCTATGCCCTACTTACACGTTTTGGGCCTCTGACAATCCTTGGCACATTTCTTTGCGGCTGCCCCTAATCTATTGTGGGAGGCAGTAAGTGGCTGTAGAAGTCGTTGGTTGGGGCACGAGCGAGTGGTGGGTGGCTTTGTCACTGCTCTGGTACTTCAGAGGGTAGGCGTGTATGTCCTACTACATTCATATTAGCTTCGGTTGACATTGAATAGGCGTCCTCTTCGTCGGGAGTGGAGGCATTGATGTAGGTCTTGAAGGTTGTGAAGTGGCTGTCCATAAGGGCGTCGGCTTCGGTCGTCAAGTACTTTATGGGTAAACTATCGAAATCTGGTATGGCAGAGCATACAGGTTTGGGTAAACGGCGTATCCAAAGGGCACGAAGTAGGTTCATCTCACGAGGAGAGCCATCTATGGCAGGTTGCAGGTGAGCGATACTGGTCTTTTACCTGAGGGCGAGCGAAGCCCTCAGACCCCCAACAGTTGTTTAGAGCGCTAAAAAAGCTTTGTTATACGGGTGGCTGGCGACTGCGAATACTGCTGCAGAAGGTATGTTTTAAGGGCGTCATACGCCATTGGGGTGTCACCTTGTTCACAAAGCCAGTCTGATATTTCCGGGAAGGTGTCCTCGGGTATCGCCGTGAGAACATATTCTGCTTTGGTGGTTAAGCGAGTCACGCCCTTGATGCAAAACTTTAATTCTGCGAGCTGAAACCAAGCAAACTCCTCTCCGCTGGCGAACGAAGAAAGTACCAATTAGGCGGCTATAGTACCAATGACGAAAGTGCGAGGAGCGAATCGACTTCCGGGGTCACCAATGTGACAGGTCGAGAGAGGGTTGTGACTCAGGGGGAGGATGAAAGCAACTTATAAAACTCGCTTATATATACATAAATCCCGGGCAAATAGGGCATACAAAACATAACAGGCAATTTCATTCATGTTCACCCGAAAAGCTCACTGGTTAACAGTTAACGGTGAGTAAAACAGACATATTATTTCAGGTTCTTATCAGTGCGAGCGGAGAGCGAAGATACAAGCATAATACATGCAAAAAAATTAAATGTCGTTACTATGTACGATCATGTGACACACGGTTGGTACAATATGCATGTATATATATATATATACTTATAAATGTATATACACACACAGACACACACACACACATATATATATATATATATATACATACATATATATATATATATATATATGTATATATATATATATATATATACAGTATATCTCTATGTATATATATATATATATATACAGTATATCTCTATGTATATATATATATATATATACTGTATATATATATATATATATATATGTATATATATATATTATTAAATACAGTATCTCTCTCTCTCTCTCTCTCTCTCTCTCTCTCTCTCTGTATATATATATATATATATATTTATACAGTATATCTCTATGTATATATATATATATATATATATTTATATATATATATATATATATATACATGTATATACTTATATATAAATATAATTTGTATATATATATATATATATATATGTATATATATACATATATATTAGAAAATATTGTTATCACCTCTGATAATTATAGTCACCCAAAATTTTTTAGTTTTGCCGATAGATTAACAGATTATTCTTCATAGGAAGATATATTAGGACAAGTAATTACAGTCTTTCGACTGTGATTCATCATAAAATCACAATTCTTTCTGATTATTTATAAATTACCGACATTTGTTTTGATATTCATCAAAACCCCTTGAACTCCCTCAAGAACTATTGATAATATTTCTCATATATATCTCCTAATTCCCTCCGAAGTTCTTATATATTATCGTGTATTGATTGCTTTGGTTTTCGACATGAATATATTCAGATTTACTTTCCCAAACTACGTCCAACTTCTTTTTCACCAGTTTAATCATATATTTTTCCCGTATTATTATTATTATTATTATTATTATTATTATTATTATTATTATTATTATTATTATTATTATATATATTTTTTTTTTGTTATTCTACAACACTCGTTGGTAAAGCAGGATTTTATGAACCAAAGGGCTCCAACAAGAACAAATAGCTTAGTAATCAATGGAAAGAAAGTAAACAAATAGAAGAGCGTGCCTGAGCGTAATCTCAATCAAGAAAACTTTAACCTATATATGACTGGAATTTTATGGTACAGAGATTATGGCAATACCCAAGACTCAAAAAAAAAGGGTTTGAATTTGGAGTTTTCTCCTCCTAATAGAGCTGTTTATCATAGCTTAAGAGTGTTTTCTACCTTTACTAAAAGGAATCTACCCACTGACCAATTACAGTGCAGGTGTATGAGGAAAGAGGAGAATGTGTAAAGTATAGGTCAGACTATTCGGTGTGTTTAGACAAAGAAAAGAGCCGTAAACAGAGGGATGGGTCCAATGCAGTACTACTTGGCTAATAAAAGTATACAATAATTCTTTAGTGGTAGGATTTCAACTTTCAAACATATTTCTCCTATGGAATTTATGACATTAGAACTGTTTTATGAACCAAAGATATTTTTGCTTGGGAAGGATACTAACCCTCTTTTTCAAGAAGAAAATTATTAGACCTACTTGAATCATAAGAAGAGTTTCAGTCGAAAAAAGTAAGACCCTTTCTGTACATAAAGATTCACATGAAAATTTTAAGAAAAAGTATTTTGATCATAAGTCAATGAATGGCTCTGCTCTATTTGTGTGATTGTTGTGCGTACATAGCCCCTTACAGTTGCTGTTTGCCGGAATATACGCTCACAAAAAGGATAGATTTTGTTGATATACTAATTGCTTGGAATCAATCAGATTAATTTTGAACGCCATGCTCAGCTTTGATGTA
>NC_090748.1:31133512-31141012 GCF_036898095.1 Palaemon carinicauda
ATAATAGTGAATATAGGAATTTACGTTTGTAGATTTTCTATACACTGAGTATTTGAAGCCATTTAGAGTACGGTGAACATTTACATCTAAAAATGAAAGGCCATATGCAAAAAATATCATCAACATACCTATACCACAGAACACCATAAGGCAAAATATTAGGTAAAAATCTTGTTTCAAAAAACTCCATATATAAATTACTTAAAACAGGCGAAAGAGGATTTCCCATTGCCATACCAAATTTTTGTGTATAGAATTTGTCATCAAAAGTAAAAACAGAATCACAAATGCAGAGTTTAACCAGTTCTAAAATATTATGAGTGGACAAGGGTAAATCATAATTGTCTAAAAATTCAGCTAAATATTCAAGCAAGTCATGTATAGGTACTTTTGTAAACAGAGATACAACATCAAAACTAATCATTTTAAACTTAAAATTAATAGTTGTGCTATTCAGTTTTTCTATCAGATCTACATTATGTTTGATATTGGAATTCGAAATGCTTCCAACTAAAGGTGAAAGAATCTTAACCAGCCATTTTGAAAGCTTATAAGTACATGACCCAACAGAACTGATAATTGGTCTAATGGGGTTACCAGGTTTATGTGTTTTTACAAGACCATACAAATAAGGTAAAGTTGGAGATATTGTTACAAATTGTTTAATCAAATCTTTATTATTTTTTAAGATACTTTTGACCTTCTTATTAAAATGAGAAATCACACGTTCAGATGGATTTGATGTCAGTAGATCATAGGTATTAACATCACTCAGCAGTAAGTACAGTTTATCTTTGTAATCTTGTTTATTTAGTATAACCAAGGCGCTAGACTTATCAGCTTTCGTGAAATAAGTTCGTCATTATTTTTCAGCTTTTTGTAAACTTTTAGGAATCTTAATGGTACATTTGAATAGGAGGGGAATGAATTTACACCATAGATAAAACCTTTAACAAGATTAAGATTGTCATCCGATATACTACCAAATTTTTCTAAATTACAAAAGGCTTCAGATATACCAACATAGTCATGTGTAGTGGGTGTTACAGAAAAACTCAGACCATACCCAAAAGCAGGTAAGGCCGACTCATCAAGGTCATAACCAGATAAATTAATTACAAAATCCGAATTAGCATCACGAGTCCATTTACTACTATCAATTAACAGATATAATTTATGGTTGAGGTTTCTCAGGGCTGCATTTACAGGGTTCCTTGCATGAACTGCAATTGTTTTTATCTAGGACAATCTGGGAAGGGACTGGACACCAGAATTAAACAACACAAATATAGTGTGAGAACGGGACAAATTTCGAATGCTTTGTTTTTACACATTAATAATTTTAATCACATGATTTATTGGAAGGGGGCAAAGGTTGTTTTATATTGTAATAATATAACCCGTAGGAATATAATTGAATCTGCTTTTATCAAATATCACAGTGACTTAATGAATGTAAGCCAGGGTATGTACAAACTGGACCCATTTGTTGTTAACGAGATTTGTAAGATTGTTTCTTTTTAATCACCTGTTGAACTGTTCTGTATCTGCTGTACTAGTTTTAACCTGACTTTAATACTTGTTTTCATTCTTTTCAGTTTACTTTGTTAGATATTCTCTGTGTTTTTAGCATTGTACCTCGAAAATGTGTTGAAATAACACGAAAGCGCTCGGTATACCTTCTTTTATTTTTCCTGTGGCCTTGGCTGAATATATATATATATATATATATATATATATATATATATATATATATATATATATATATATATATATATATATATATATATATATATATATATATATATATAGGCCTACATACACATACACGCACACACATACATGGGAGCTGGCAAGTATTGCTAGCCACCCCCCTTTGGATCTCCCTTAGGCTGAGATAAGTTTCTTGGCTGCGGGGGATCCGTCACTAAAGCAAGGTTGGTAGGACCCTCTTTTGTCCTTTCCCCCTCTATCTCCGTAATGGCCTAGCCATTACAGTACTGTACGTCGTTCTACATCTGGACCTAGATTATGCTAGGATGTGGAATTGACTCAGCCCCTTGCCGGCCGGCAGAGCTGCCGGCCGGCAAGGGTCTTATATTTTGAGTGCTGCCCGGACCTCCCTTGGTCCCTCATCCATGCCTGCCTGTAGAGCCAGACGGCATTGATCAGGAAGCCTGAATTAGATTCTCCCCTTCCTTATATGCACTCTTTCGGATTGCCGGGCTTGGAGGTAGTGTACACTCTTATCCCAGCATCCATCCTATTTTTCTTCTAGTGCTGTACCCGACCCGGCTGCCGGCCTATGAGGCCGGCAGCCGGGTGGGTGTAGTCCTCTGGTTCTTTTGCTGCCGGCCGGCATCGGTCCTGTACCTTTGCCGGCCGGCTAATGTCAGCCCTTGTCTGCCGGTCACCAAGAGTGTGGCCGGCAGCTGGGTACTACCATTTGTAGTTGCCGTCCGGCAGCCGTTGCCGGCCGGCATTGGCTGTTGCCGGCCGGCAATTGCTGCCGGCCGGCACAGGCATTTGAACCAGAGTTCTGCCGCCTTATAGCTGTTAAGTAGTATACTTTAAAGCTAGTTGTGGTGTGTGCCGGCCGGCAAGTGCCGGCCGGCACGTATCCTCCTATACTGTACTAGTATTCTTCAGTATAACATATACAGTAAGAAGAAAACTATAGTATGGGTTTTGGTACAGCACTGTGTGTTCTAACACTTTTGTGTTTTCTTGCACAATCCTTTGCTGTTGCCCTACAGATAGGAAAGTGAGTTCTTTCCTGTCTATTATCCAGGATTTTAAAATCATTGCTTAGGTGTGAGCTTCACCTGTTTCCTCTGGAAACTTTGCATTGGTTACTCTAGAAGAGATTAACCATTTGATTTTATTATCTGGAAGGCTGCAACAATGGTTGTGAGGGAAACACAAGTGTTTGCCTTTCCTTTATGAATTGTTATGCTATACTATGCATATCCAGTGATACATAGTTCACTTGATACTCATGGAAATTTCTTCTCTTTACAGGAGGACCCTCCGAAGTGCGGAAATGTTTTCTGCAACGTCCGCAGCAAGAACCTCTGCGGACATGAGTTTTGTAGGAGACACGCAGCATGCGCTGTCTCTAAGGATGATCTCCAGTATTGGGACCCTCAGGTATGTACTGTGTGCACTAACCTGATTACTGAGGCCTTTGATTCCCCTAGGACGGCGGAATCAAGGGATATAGCAAGGGAGAAGCTTCGTACCTGGGTAAGGGGCTTCCAAAAGAACACCTCTGGCCCTTATCTTCCAAGTGAGAAGATGAGGGCGTATCTTTTCCCTAAGGCATCAGCTGATGAAGTGATTCCCCAGCCTCAAGAGGAGATCCCCCAAAGTCAGGTCCAGGTGGATGCTGAAGTTGCGGTCGCGATGCAAGAGATCCAGTTAGATGACAGGATGTCTGACGTGGACGAGCGTTTGGAAGAAGACCTCCTGGCAGAAGGCCAGGATGAAGTTCAAGCCCCGGACGTCGTAGAGGAAGAGGTCGACGAGGTGTCGGCTACTCCGGTTCAGATTCCGGAGCCTATTCCCTCAACATCGGCCGGTCTCCCAGTAGAGCTGGGACAGGCCCTCTCTTCGATTGTTGGAATGATCCAGCAAATGCAGAAGGAAAATCAGGAGAAGGCGGCTGCTATGGAACTGCGGATGCAGTGCCTTGCAGAATCACGTGGGCCCCAGAAAAGGCTCAGTGTGAAAGACCTTCCCTTGTGCTCAGATGCTAACCCATGGAGGTATGCCGAGCACATGCCGATGACGACTGGAAAGATTGTCATCTCGGATAAGCTGGGCTCAGTTCCCCTAGAGGAGGTGGAATTCTGGCCCAGCAAGGCATCATATCCGGACTGTTATGTCCGGTTGAGAAAGGAACCAGCTTCAAAGGAGGAGACAGAGCCGAAGGAGGTCATAGTGATGGACCATGCTAAGGCTCAAGCTCTACTTTCATCCTCGATGAAGGAGAGGGGCTTCTCTAACTCGAAGGTAGCTGCATTGAGCAAGAAGCTCCCATCCTTTGTGTCCTCTCCTGCTAGAGCCTTCCCCTTTTTACAGAAACGGTTTGCGGCTGTCCTAAAAGCAGTCGAGGCCGGCAAGCCTTGCCCCTCCCTGGAGGAGTGTAAACCCTTGTCGCTGGCCCTGCCTATGGACCACAAGGACTGGAAGGACGTCCATCTGACGTTCTCAGTGAGTAAGTTGGAGGCTGATATTGCCGGACGGCAATTCGGCGAGGACCTCCCCAAGCTGTCTGACTTTCTTTTGCGAAGAGAGTTCGAGACAAAAGAAAGACTGGCACTCTCAATGTCTCTTCAGACTACTCTTGAGACGATGGCAAGTGACCCCAAGGTCCATGAAATGTTCATGGTGGTGGCTAAGACTCACCTGGCCACGGTGACGAAGGACCTTTATGGCTTCGTCAAGGTGAGGAGAGCTTGTAGGGAGTTCGTGTTCACCGGGGCTACGGTGAGGCACGAGCCAAGGAAATTAATCTCCTCCAACATTTGGGGAAAAGACCTTTTCCCTACCGACGTGGTCAAAGAAGTTGTTGATAAGGCCGCCGTGGAGAATAGAAACCTTCTCCAGCAGTGGGGCCTGGCTATCAAAAGAAAGTCTTCCCCGGTTGAGTGTCCTCAACCAAAGAGGAAGAATATGAGGACTAGGCTACCGTCTCGGCCAGCCAAGCCCTCTAGACAGCAACAGCAACTGCAATTGCCATTGCCCCCAGTGCCCCAGATGGTGGCACAAACCCCGTCCACTTTTCAGTGGGTACCCCAGGCTGTGCCGACTCAGTCCACAGCATTCACCCCAACGTTCGAAGGACAGTCTTCTTCCTTTCGAGCAAAGCCTAGAGGAGCAGCCAGAGGCTCGTCTAGGCGCCCCTCAAGGGGAAGGGGATTCAGGGGTGGTCGTGGTCAGGGAGGCAAGACCTCAGGACGGCAGTCCAAGTGAAATGATACCGGTAGGAGGGAGACTGCTGAAATTTTGGGATCGATGGACCTTCGATCCCTGGGCCCACAGCCTTCTCAAGAATGGACTGGGCTGGAGCTGGTACAGCACTCCACCCCCGTGCCTTCAGTTTTTCCAACACTCCACCCCCGTTCTGGAGGAGTATGTTCAAGAACTGTTGGAGAAAAATGTGATCCGAAAGGTGAAGTTCATCAAATTGTGTTCCCAAGAAAGACTCGGAAAAGCTCAGAGTCATTCTGGACTTGTCGCCACTCAACAAGTTCATAGTGAATTGCAAATTCAAAATGCTAACACTGCAACACATAAGGACCTTACTGCCCAAGAGGGCATACTCAGTCTCTATAGACTTGTCAGACGCCTATTGGCACATTCCAATCAGCCGTCGACTCTCCCCCTACCTAGGGTTCAGGCTACAACGGAGACTATACGCCTTCAGAGCCATGCCATTCGGGCTAAACATAGCCCCAAGGATTTTCACGAAGCTTGCGAGCGCAGCTCTCAAACAATTAAGCCTAAAGGGAATTATGGTAGTAGCCTACCTGGACGACTGGCTGGTGTGGGCAGCATCCGAGACAGAATGCTTGCAAGGTTCCAGTCAAGTGATCCAGTTCCTAGAGTACCTAGGCTTCAAGATCAACAGAAAAAAGTCTCGACTTTCTCCATCTCAAAAGTTCCAGTGGCTGGGAATCCACTGGGACCTTTTGTCACACTGTTTCTCCATCCCGGAGAAGAAAAGGAAGGAGATAGCGGGTTCTGTCAAGAGACTTCTAGATTCCGAAAGGATATCATGACGCGAACAGGAGAGGGTACTAGGCTCTCTCCAGTCAAGACCAGTGCCGCCTCGGCTACGTACTCTTCTCAGGCCTTGGTCCCAAGCCAGACATCTAAAGAAGTCGGTTCTTCTTCAGCCACCTCCCCCGTCGGTGACGATTCACTCAGACGCCTCAAAGGAGGGATGGGGAGGTCACTCTCATCGGAAAAAAGTCCAGGGGACTTGGTCCAAGCTATTCAGGACCTTTCACATAAACTTTCTAGAGGCTATGGCAGTGCTCCTTACCTTAAAGAAAGTCTCCCCGCATCACTCGAGCCACATAAGATTGGTGATGGACTGCGAGGTAGTTGTGAGATTCTTGAATCGACAAGGGTCGAGGTCACCACCTCTCAACCAGGTGATGTTGGCCATTTTCCGATTGGCAGAAAAGAAGCAGTGGTACCTGTCGGCAGTTCCCCTTCAAGGAGTCCGCAACGTGACAGCGGACGCTCTATCCAGGTTCACACCGATAGAGTCGGAATGGTCCTTAGACGCAGGATCATTTTCCTTCATTCTGAATCAAGTCCCAGAACTGCAGATAGACCTCTTTGCGACGAAAGACAACAAGAAGTTGCCCCTGTTCGTGTCCCCGTACGAGGACCCCTTAGCGGAAGCAGTGGACGCGATGTCCCTCGACTGGAACAGATGGTCCAGGATTTATCTGTTCCCCCCTCACAACCTTCTGTTGAGGGTCCTCAACAAACTGAGATCCTTCAAGGGGGTAGCGGCAATAGTGGCCCACAAGTGGCCGAACAGCATGTGGTTCCCCTTGGCGTTGGAACTACAGCTGAAGTTTGTGCCGCTACCACATCCAGTACTGACCCAGCGAGTCCAGAAGTCGACTGTCTGCGCTTCATTACAGAAAACCCGGACCCTGCAGCTCATGATTTTCTCTCCCTTGCTGTGAGAAAGCGTTTCGGGATTTCAAAAGCCAGCATAGACTTCCTGGAGAAATATAAGTGCAAATCTACTAGAAGGCAATATGAGTCATCTTGGAGAAAATGGGTGGCCTTTGTCAAGGCGAAGAGTCCGCAGGAGATCTCGACAGACTTCTGCTTATCTTTCTTCATCCACCTCCATGGTCAAGGGTTTGCAGCTAACACGATTTCAGTGTGTAAATCTGCTTTGACGAGACCCATTCTATATGCCTTCCAGGTCGACCTAGGTAACGAGATCTTTAATAAAGTTCCGAAAGCCTGCGCTAGGCTCAGACCTTCAGCACCTCCAAAGCCCATTTCATGGTCTTTAGACAAAGTTCTTCATTTTGCTTCTCTGTTGAGCAATGAAGAATGTGCGTTAAAGGATTTAACACAAAAAGTTATTTTCCTATTTGCACTCGCGTCCGGGGCCAGGGTTAGTGAGATCGTAGCCCTCTCGTGAGAGGCAGGTCGTGTTCAGTTCCTGGATGGGGAGGAACTGAACCTGTTTCCGGATCCTACGTTTCTCGCCAAGAATGAGTTACCCACCAACAGGTGGGGTCCCTGGAGAATCTGCCCTCTGAAAGAAGATGCATCTCTATGTCCAGTAGAATGCCTAAAGGTCTATCTTCGTAGAACTTCAGACTTCAAGGGTGGTCAACTATTCAGGGGAGAAACATCAGGCTCAAATTTATCTCTGAATCAACTCAGAGCGAGAATCACATATTTTATTCGCAGAGCGGATCCTGACAGTACACCCGCAGGTCACGATCCGAG
>NC_090748.1:31153512-31176012 GCF_036898095.1 Palaemon carinicauda
ATATTTTAGAAACTCTTTTGATGGTCTCAAAGTCGCTGGAATAATATAAACAAATGGTTACTATTTCAAAACAAAAATTTCCCTATCCTTTTTATCACATGTGTTTTTTCATAATTTTCTTTATCAATTAAGTAAAATATGAATTGAATATAAAAGAAAAAAAATATTCTGCGGAAGTTTATGCATAAGTTAGGAAACACTACTTTTTCTTATTACATGATAAATAAAAAGAAATAGGATTGATACGAAACCAAATATAGTAGTAAACAACCTTTTATTTCTATATTTAACTGTGGAATTGATCGATAGGACTCTACAGCACGTGTTTCACAAAAGCTAATACACTTTTACGGTAATGTCTTTTTTTTGTGTGTGTGTGTGTGTATTTATATCGCCCCTTCTTTGATAATAGAGCTTGTTTAAGCTTACATTCTCTTGCACATATCTGTTTGAATTATGAAACGGTCTTGCTTGGAGTACCTTGTATATTAACTTGACATCTATTGAAATAAAATCAGTTGCATTCACGTCGTCTCTCAGTTATAACCTATGGGGCCACTCACACATTGGTGATAGCTGGAGAACCAGTTTTCCCCACCCCCTTTCTTCTCATTGCTGTCTTACCGTTTGAGAATGACCCCTCCAACCTCACTCTCCTCATCAGAACACCTACGGATACCTACGCCCAACTCATCACATGGCATCCTTAAGTCTTCTGTCTGGAACTTCACCAGACCCCCAGACAGTATCTATCACCATATCAAGATGACAGGCCCCCAGTATTTGCCAGAATCAGGTGTCTGGCGGTGAATCTTTTGGCAACCTCCTGAAAT
Source organism: Palaemon carinicauda (assembly GCF_036898095.1). Lineage (NCBI taxonomy): Eukaryota > Metazoa > Arthropoda > Malacostraca > Decapoda > Palaemonidae > Palaemon > Palaemon carinicauda. The sequence continues at coordinate 31,154,346 of NC_090748.1, forward strand.
GGTATTATCAGGTGCTGATGAATCCAGAAGACATCAAAAAGATTGCAATCACCAACTCTTTGCTATATACACCTGCAATTACTCATGTGTTGGCCATTATAATTCTGGGTCCATTTTTCAGTGCTTCATGGATGGTATCTTAGGGGAACTTCACTTTTACATTGACTACTTAGAGGACATACTTCTGTTCTCTTCCTCCAATGAGGAACACTTCTGTAACCTACACATCGTGTTCCACTGCCTACAACAGAACTGCCAATAAAGTATCGGTTTGGGCACCACATCAATCATGAAAGAGTCCATGCCCTCCCTGAGAAGGTAACAGCCTTTCAGAACTTCCCCACGCCTTCCAACATTTAAACACTGTAAGATTTCTTGGGCATTATCATTTACTATAACCATTTCCTGACAGCCATTGCCGCCACTGTTGCCCACCTTCTACTCCTCCCTCAGGGGCAATCCAAAAGATCTGAAGTGAGATCCCCTTTAAGAAGCGTCCTTCTGCATCCAAAAAATACCCTATCAACCACGGCTCCACTCACATTTCCCATGCCACATGTCCTTTTCCTTTTCCGCACTAGTGCTGATGATGCTGCTTTTGGTGTAGTACTCAAGCAGCTGGTTAATGGCTTGCCCCGCCTATTGGCCTTCATCAGTAGAAAACTTTCAAAGGTAGAGTCTGACCACTCTACCTTCGATTATGAATTCTTGATGGTGCACTTGGCTGTCTGCCACTTTGACCACCTCTTAGAAGATATGCCCTTTGTTATTCATATGGATCACATGCCTCTGGGTCATACCTTTACTCGACAGTCCAATGCCTGGTCCGGCCACTAATGCCGATATCTCTTCAACGTTGCTGAATATAATTGTACTCTTCAGCACGTCCAAGGGAAAATAAATCTAGTTGGCGATGCCCTGTCAAAAAACACATTGGCTGCCATTCACCTGCCATTGGATTAACAAGCCTTGGCAGAACCCCTGCCAAAAGATCCAAAGCTCCAAACATGGAGGCCATTTTGGATGTCCCTCCGTAGGGAAGATGTCTCATTTAACGACTCAAACACCATCCTTCTCTGAGACATAATTCTTCGTAGATCACAACCAATGATACTTGCTTCAATGTGCCGGTAGGTGTTTGATTTTATTCATATTCTTTCACATCCCCATCTACTACAGAGTTACTGATGACGAAGTTTATTAGGCCCTCTATTACTAAGCACGCTAACGATTTGGTCCACCACTTTATTTCTTGAGAGAATCAAAAGTACACCGAGACAAGGATTCAGTAGTGGGAAGCTCTCTTCAACCACTGGTTATTTTGCCCATATTCAAATCAATGTCGTAGGTTCACTATACACATCACAAGAATATCGTTACCTTTTTACCATCATTGGCCGATCCACTCATTGGCCTGAAGCCATTCCCAAAGAAACTGCAATGTCTGCCTCATGTATATCAGCCTTACACTCTAGATCAGTGGTTCTCAAACTATGGGTCGCGACCCAAAGTTGGGTCGCGAGATCAATTTTGATGGGTCGCAGGGACACAGGAACATTATCATGCTTTCAGTGTTTCAGTGTATTTCAGTTGCTTAATTGAATTATTCTTCTTTAACCACAAATTACTTTTGTTATGTATGTTCATCTTCCCCCCACCTCCCTCCTCCTGGGCCCCATGTAATGGTGTCTCTGACAGGAAAGACTCCTGTATCAAACGCGTATGTTGGACTGGCAGTGGGCCCGTGTATGCTCGCGCGCGGTGTCTATTTTCCACCGACCGCAGGCGAGGGAGGTTGTGCCGTTTGCAGTCATTTGTGTGAGTAGAGTGTGTGTGTTTGTGTTGTATAATTATATAATATCTTGTTTCATATACTACTTACTATATTTACTAAATAATAATAATAACTAGCAGGGATACCCGGCTTCGCCCGGGTTACAATGGCAAGAGATGAAAACATTGCAAGTCTGTGTCTGTCTGTCTGTGTCTGACTGTCTGTCTGTGTCTGTTTTCGTCTCTCTTTGTCTGTTTTTGTCTCTCTGTCTGTTTTTGTCTGTGTCTGTCTCTCTCTGTCTGTTTTTGTCTGTGTCTGTCTCTCTCTGTTTTTGTCTGTGTCTGTCTCTCTCTGTTTTTGTCTGTGTCTGTCTCTTTTTACATACCATTTGTAAATTACAGAGTCTGTTTTTGTTATTTTCAGAATGGCGAAACGATCATACAAGGATGCCTTCCTAGACTTCGGATTCACAAACATCGTTGATCATGGAATCATCAAGCCTCAGTGTGTTATCTGCTGCGAAGTTCTGTCAAATGAGTCGATGAAATCTAATAAGTTGAAAAGACATCTGACTTCAAAGCACCCTCAACATGCTCTCCAAGAGAGAGCTTTTTTTGAAAGAAAAGAAGCTGCTCTGAAACGACAAAGGTTCGAGACACCTGACAATCCAGCAGTAGTGGCTTTGAAGCAAGCCACATTGGCATCATATAAGGTTGCATGGAGAATTTCAAACAAGAAAGCACCCCACACTATTGGAGAAGATCTCGTCAAGCCTGCAGCCATTGACATGGTAAAAACGGTGTGTGGAGAAGACGTAGCAAGAAAACTGGAAATTATCCCGTTGTCAAATGACACTGTCCGCAGGAGAATAGTGGACATGTCACTTGATATCAAACACCAAGTAGTAGATCACATCAAGGCCAAGGGAGCCTTTAGCTTGCAGCTAGATGAGTCAACAGACGTAAGTGATAACGCCTAACTGTTAGTTTATGTTAAGTATGAGGGGCCAGTAGATCTGGAAGAGGAGTTTCTCTTTTGTTGTGCATTGCCAACAACCACTACAGGAGAAGATATTTTTCAAATGGTTGACCAGTTCTTGAAAGAGGAAGAACTTTCATGGACAAACTGCTTCAGCATTTGTTCTGACGGAGCACCAGCGATGCTTGGGGCACGAAAAGGCTTCACAGCACTTGTAAAAAAAGTTAATCCCATGGTTAACGATGTGCATTGCCTGCTACATCGTGAAAATCTGGTTGGTCGACACCTGTCACCTGGACTGAACGAAGTGATGAACGAAGCAGTTCAAATTGTCAACTACATCAAAACTAGTGCACTGAATACTCGGTTGTTCGAGCAGTTATGTGCCGATTTCGACGCAGAACACAGGCATCTCCTCTTCCACTCAAACATCAGATGGCTTTCAAGAGGAAAATTACTACGATGACTACTGGATCTTCGGGATGAGTTGGAAATATTCCTGATTGAAAAGAAATGCGGCTTAGTGAACGAATTGGCGAACAAGATGTGGCTCCTACAAGTGGGGTATCTCAATGACATTTTTGTTGCACTCAACAATGTGAATATCAGCATGCAAGGCCGCAACCAAACAATTGCTGGAGTTGCAGAAAATCTGTCTTCTTTCAAATGCAAGCTAAAACTGTGGTTAAGCAACGGGAAGCGAGGGAAATTTGCAGCTTTTCCTATCGTGGCAGAATTTCTAGAGATGTGGGAGGAGACATCTCAGAATGATGCCAAAATTTTTATTGTACCACACTTGACTGAGTTGATGGCAGAGTTTGACCGACGAATTCCAGAAGAACACACTCGAACCCAGTCGTGGGTGAGAAATCCTTTCAACATAAATGTTGAAGACCTGCCAGAAAGCGTTCCAGGACTCCCAGAGTAACTTATTGAGGTTCAAAATGAACATTTGTTGAAGGACCTCTTCAAGGAAGTATCTCTTTCTGAATTCCGGATTCAGGTAAAGAAAGAGAAGTCTATAGTAGGAGTTGAGGCGGTGAAAGTGTTGCTCCCATTTGTAACAACATACCTTTGCGAGCAAGGTTTCTCGGCTCTGACTCATATGAAAAATAAGTCGAGGAACAAGCTTACCCCGAGCATGATATGAGATGCAGCCTTACGACAATGATTCCACGATTTGACAAACTGGTAAACGAGAAGCAGCACCATGGATCCCATTAATTTAGTTTTGTGGATGAAAAACAGTGCCATGAATTCTATTAATTTAGCTTTGTGAATTAAAAGCAGTGCCATAGATTCTATTAATTTAGTTTTTTGAATTAAAAGCAGTGCCATGGATTCTATTAATATAGTTTTGGGAACGAAAAGCAGTGCCATGAATCCTGTTCGTTTAGTTTTGTGAAAAGGAAAAGCAGTGCCATAAATCCCACTAGTTTAGTTTTGTGAATGAAAATCTGTACACATTATTTTTTTTCCAAAATAAAGTGTATATATCATTGCATATTTTCTTTTTCTTCACTTTACTCTGGGTCGCGAAGGAATGAAATGTTTCAAATAGGGTCGCTCATGAAAAAGTTTGAGAACCACTGCTCTAGATGGATAGCGGTATTTGGTATCCATGACCAAATTACTTCTGACAAGGGTATAACTTTTAACTCTCAATTGAGGACATCATTATCAAATCTCCTGGGCATCGACCTACATCAGACAACCACCTACAACCCAGCTGTAAATGGAATGGTTGAATATTTTCATCGCACCCTCGAAGCAGCTTTGAGGTCCCCATGCAAAGACTTCAAATTGTTTTCTCCGCTTCTCTGAGTGCTTCTGGAACTAACGACCACTTCTAAAAACGCCCTCAATGTCATGGTAGATGAAATGGTGTATGCCAACCCTTGGTTAGTCACTCCATAATTTCCTGCATCAACAAACTCCTCCGACAACCACCAGCTCCTACATCACGTTTTTGGAAAATTTAGTACACAGGCCAGACTTACAAGATCCAAGCTAAACAACTCAAACCGACAGATTTGGACCATGCAAAGAACATTTTCCTGAAGAACAACACTAGCATACGGAATCTTTCCTTATGATACATTGGAATCACGTGGCTTTCTTAATCAATATTCGTAACAAAGAACACTGGGTGTCATTGATCGCCCAAAACCTGCATAATCCTGCAAGAGGAAGTGCCTCTAAAGAGCACGACACCCTTTTTCCCTTGTATGTCTTTTCTAGGGGGGAGCCATGTACCACAAGTGTTTTGCACACGTTCACACACTGTAACGGTATTCTCTTTTTTTCATATCTCGCTCGCGCCCTGATAATAGAACATATTCAAGCTTCCCTTTGCTTGCATGAATTAGTTAGAGTTTTTTTTTTTTCTTGACAATCTATCTCGGAATCTCTTGTATATAATCTCGATATCTATTGTAATAAATTCAGTGGCATTCACCTCGCCTCTCAATTATAACATAACAGCCCACTCACACATAAGGTATTCATCATCACTAGATATAATGTGTTCAACATACCCATGAAAATTATATTAGGTATTTAAGTAAGTATGTAATGAATAGAATATTGTAATAAAGCTCCAAATAAAAACTTCAGAAAACTTTTTTCAGAGAGTCTGCTAATATCCAGTATCATATTATTTGTAAACTCATAGTTCAAATAACATTAAGGGTTAATCCTGAATGTTATTATATTTGAATGTTGAAAAAAGTATGGGTAGTATTTTTTTTTTATTTTATGCATTTCTAATATGACCTATTAAACAATTACCTGAATTAAATTTCAAAGACTTTTTTGTGTGCTTTCACTAGGTGTAATGGTTAAATCAAGAGAGTATTGTGAGAGGATGTCAAATACTATGAACAATTAAATGAAGAAATTAGGTCTAAATTATTTATTTTTTGAATATGCTTTACGAACCCTTATAGATATGAAAATAAGAGGGAATGTTTGGATTTCTAAGTACCAATGTATGATTTTCTAAATTTTCTTTAAAAAGATTTTACCCTGAAAAGCTCACCATTTGCAAGTTCTCAGACATGACAAGGCCAGCCACATATATATTCAACAAAGAAAAAGTGGACAAAATTTATGGCTAATTTTAAATTAAAGTCTCTAAAGGTAGCAAAATATGAGTACAACTGTTCATATTATAAAGAGTTTTGGTAGAGGTTACAGACAAGACAAGTTACTTGAAGTTATTGAGATATTAAATTACTTTTATAAAAATCTTTTTCTGGATCCTGATAAAAATTTAGTGAGTAACCCAATATTGTGTCATACGAAATTGATATTTTGACTATTTGAACCTATTATAAAAAAGCTTTATTTAAATAAAAAAGTTCATGTTTTTTAAAAGATAATATATATTATTCTACAAAAAATTTGATTTTTCTGAACGAATGAGAGATTTCTTGGGTTTCATTCATACTCATTATCTTACGAATTTTCATAGAAAAGCCGAATTTAAACTAAAATCCTAATTAAAATTTATTTCAAAAGAGATTCATTAGATCAACAATTTGTATTGTTTCTATTTAGCATTACCAATTATTGCACTTATTAAGAAGATGTGGTTCTGGACATTTTATGATCTGATGGAAGGATATATATATATATATATATATATATATATATATATATATATATATATATATATATATATATATATATATATATATATATATATACACGCATATATATATATATATATATATATATATATATATATATATATATATATATATATTTATATATATATATATAAATATATATATATATATATATATATATATATATATATATATATATATACATATATATATATATATATATATATATATATATATATATATATATATATATATACATATACTAACTTATGTATATATATATATATATATATATATATATATATATATATATATATATATATATATATATATATATATATATATATATATATATATATATATATATATATATATCATCATCATCATCATCATCATCATCATCTCCCCTTACGCCTATTGGCGAAAAGTGCCTTAATTAGATTTCACCAGTTGTCTCTATCTTGTGCTTTTACTTTAACCCTTCTCCATTCATCATGCTTCATATTCCTCATCCATGTAGGCTGGAACTTCCAACTCTTCTAGTGCCTTCTGTAGCCCAGCTAAACGGATGGTGAACTAATCTCTCTTGGGGAGTGCGAAGAACACGGCCAAGCAATTTCCATCTACCCTTTATCATGATACCATACACATACGACACAGAAGTAATTTCTCGCAGTTCATCTACCAATCTCCTTCTGAGGGGCTTTGTTCTCAAATCTACTAAATAAATTGGCGGTTTTTCATTGTCCTTCTATGACTCATGTCCATAAAGTAACACCGACCTCACTAAACTGATGTATAGTCGGATTTTTATATGAAGATTCATGCGATTTCATTTCCAAATTTTACTTAACCTAGCCATTGTCTGATTTGCTTTTTTGAATCTTTTATAAAACTCAAATTCTGAAGACTTCTACAGAAGATAATGATTCCTAAATACTTAAATGATTCTGTCTCATCAAACATTTCTCCTTCCAATGATATTTCATCTTCCATTGCATGCTCTGTTCTCAACATTTCTGGATTTCATCTATTTATCTTGACCCCAGCTTCTTGTGATATTTCATGAATTCTGGAAAGAAAGCATTGCAAATCCTGTGGCGTTCTTCTAATAAGGACAGCCTCATGAGCATACTCTAGATCTGCTAATTTCTTATCACCATTCCAGTCCAATTCTCCTCAGCCATCTTCTACTGTTCTACGCATTATTGTACAACTTTTTAAAATGAAAATTTGGTCAGTGCAACTTCTACGTTTTGGAAATCATGCTTGCTTATTTCTCAGCTTTTGATAAATGTTTTCTCCAGTATCTTTAGAATAAGAATTTCTTGTAATTTATCTGCAATTGATGAAAAATATAAATAAATAAATAAATAAATAATAATTCTTCTAAATGATAATAATTTTTTAAGCTCATATATTCTGTCCCGCAAATACCAGATTAAATGGCGGAATATAATTATTCACAATGGATAGAAAGGTTTCTATTAACTATAATAATATTTTGTTTATAAAAGGGTTTCAAGTATTACAGCCTTCACAACTTGTGTATTGTATATGAAGAATAAGAAACATATTTTCCCACACATTTTCTGTAACAGGTACAATATATGTACTCGTCAGTTAAACGTCGAAGTTTAATTTTACATTTTTCTAATGTTTTATAAGTAATTTTTCAGTAGTTCAAGGCTGAAAAGATCCTAAAAAGATAGTGAATATAATGTATAGATAAAGATATTAATCGGTATATGAAGTAAATAAATACATTTTTTTTTGTACACTAAAGTTGACTCATTTCGAATGCTGTAACTCGATTTTTTTTTCTGTGTCAGTTCTGTATGTTTATATAAACTTGAATTAGTATGTTAATCAGTAATAGGATTTGTGTGTGTGAGTGTGTGTGTGTGTGTGTGTGTGTGTGTGTACACGATACTAAATTAATGTTTGTCGGGTTATTAATTTGATATGTGTTACATGATCGAGAAACATCATCTAACGTTAAAGTTCACAAAAATCAGAGAAATTCCTTTCCCTGATCAGAATATGACAGACATAGTGTATATTGATAAACCATCTCTAAAACACCAAACCACTGCCTTTTATTTTCTTCACTGCAATACTATGTACTATAAAGACACATCTCTTATTTCAAGCAGATGTTAAAGTCATATACAAAAAAAAAAAAAATATTTCATATCCTTATAACGAGTGCTTAGTTGTACTGACGTTATAAGCTCATGAAGAATGTATGTAAGATTATTAGGCGCGTAACTCATTTAGTGAGTTCGATTATACCTAAATCCTGGTTTATACGAAGTTGTATTATTCTAATCCTTTCTTTTTAGAAATTATGAATTTTAATAAAAAAAAATGCTTATACCATAAAGAAATATATGGAATAGAAGGTTATTACTGCAAAGGTATACACATAAAACGATTTCCGTTGTTTTTCCTAGAGTAAAAGGAATTGATTCCTAACAAGATAGAGCCTCCTCACCATACGTTCATTGGGTAATCTTGTATCATAGTTGAGAACTGCCAAATAACATATAAAACAATGGAATGAATTTATACATTACTAGTATTTGATGTTTTTATATAGGAGAGAGAGAGAGAGAGAGAGAGAGAGAGAGAGAGAGAGAGAGAGAGAGAGAGAGAGAGAGAGAGAGAGAGAGAGATTTCTCCGTATTCAATAAACCATTTAGGGATTATTGTCCTATTACAGTAATTAGAGAATATATGGTATTTCCACTGTTTTATCTTATATTTGTTCATTCTTACTAACACGTCCTTTCCATCACTTTTAACGAGCTCAGCCATTATGTTTTTTAAGAGATTTCTAAATATGAAAGAGTAAAATTAAAAATGGTATCTTTTTTATGAATGCATTTAAAAGACAAAAAAGGCAATTGAGTTGTTTCTTATGTAAATACTCTTTGGATTATAAACCGCAAAAATAATAAATTCCTACTCTTACTCAACAAGTCGTTGTAACTCAGGGATTCAAAAATGATTAATTTCGAAATATTCCTTTTTTAATACTGTGTAATTAGATCAATTGTAAACTCGAACAATTACATATTCGAACGATTGTTTTCGAATATTTGGTATTAGAAAAAAATAAATCTTTTGTCTTTCGAATAATTGTTTTCTGAAAACTCGTCAGCAAATCCTTTTCATCATCTCATGCTTGGCATCTTAGGGGACTTCCTCCTCTTTGTATATTGCATAGATGACATGCTTATGTTCTCCTCCTCCAGAGAGGAACTCTTCTGTAACATTCACATCATGCTCAACTGCCTATAAAAGAAAGGCTTTGTAGTCCGGTAAGACAAGTAAGCATTTTACGCCAATGAAGTATCACTCTAAGGGCACCGTATCCCTCCCTTCCTGAAAAGGTAGCAGCCGTTCAGAACTTACCCTCGCCCTTGACCCTCAAAGCGCTTTGAGAATTATTTGCATGATCACCTATTATCAGTTTCCTGCCAGTAATCAACGCCATTCTTGAGCCTCTCTACGCCTTCCTCAAGGGTAAGCCAAAAGACCTGAAGTGGGATACCCATCAAGCTCAAGAAGCGACACTCTGCAACTCAATGAATGCCCTATCAACCCTAATGCTCTTACTTTTCCCGTGCCACATGCACCTCTTCTTTGCTCCACCAATGCCTGTGACGTTGCTATTGGTTCAGTTCTCAAGCAGTCAGTCAATGGTTTGGGGGGAACCATTGACCATATGCCCATTAACCGTCTTCATTATAAAACTGTCCATGGCAGAATCCAGCTACGGCTACTTTATTTCCGTTACAGTTGACACTTCATAGAAGGTACGTCCTTTGTTATTCACGCGGACCACAATCCTCTGGTGCAAGCCATCACATATGCATCATGCTCGACTGCTTATAACAGAAAGGCTTTGTAGTCCGGTAAGACATGTATACAATTTGCGCCAATAAAGTATCACTCTTAGGGCACCCTACCACTCCCTTTCTGAAAAGTTAGTAGGTGTTCAGAACATCCCCTCTCCCTTGACCCTCAAAGCTCTTTGAGAATTCTTTAGATGATCACCTATTATCAGTTTACTGCCAGTAATCCCCGCCACTCTTGCCCCTTTCTACACCTTCCTCAAGGGTAAGCCAAAAGACCTGAAGAGGGATACCCCTCAAGAAAAGGCCTTCTGAAACTCAATGAGTGCCCTATCAACCCTGATGATCTCACTTTTCCCGTGCCACATACACATTTTCTTTGCTCCACTGATGCCAGTGACGTTGCTATTGGTGCAGTTCTCAAACATGTGGTCAATAGTTTGGGGGGAAACCGTTGACCAAATGCCCATTAACCTTCATTGTAAAACTGTCCATGGCAGAATCCAGCTACAGCTACTTTATTTCCGTTACCGTTGACACTTCTTAGAAGGTACGTCCTTCGTCATTGGCATGGACCACAACCCTCTAATGCAAGCCTTCACGTCACAGTCTGATGCCTGTTCTGCCCATCAACATCAACATCTCTTTGCCGTGACTGGATAATATTGCACCCTTCTACTCGTCCCTGGGAAAAGGAATCCAAATGGCGATGATCTGTCCAGAAGTACGTTACCGCCATTCATATAGAATTGGATGACAATGTTTTTTTCAGAAGCCCAACGAAACGATCCAGAGCACCAAGCATATAAGAGATTATGCAAATCTCTGTTGTGATGTCTGCTCTCTCGATGACTCAAGTGCCACCGTCCTCTATGACTTTATCTGCACTTCTTGCGAAACTTCAAAAATACATCAACACTGGGATGCAGAAGTAGGCACCTTTTCTTAACCTTAGTGGCATTTTACTCAGATTCAGGTTGACGTAGTAGGTCCACTACCCACATCACTCGAACATCATTACTGTCATTGACCGATTCACTCATTTGAAGCCATTCGCATGGAAACTGCAACGACCACCTCCTGTACATATGCCTTACTCTCAGGATGGTCTGTGAGATTTGGCATACCAGAACATATTACTTCTGATTTAGACACCAACTTCACCTCTCAATTGTAGATGTCATTAGCAAATCTCTTGTGAATCACCCTACATCAGACAACCACCTACAACTCTGCTGCCAACGAAATGGTTGAACTTTTTTATCGTATCCTCAAACCATCTTTGATAACCCACCCAAAAGACTCCAATTGGTTTACCCAGATTCCCTGGACCTCCTTAGACTAAGAACCACTCCTAAAGACGGTCTGGATGTCTTGGCACCTGCAATGGTATATGGCTGCTCGTTGGTCGTCCCTGCTGGATTTTTTTTTTGTCTCTAATCTCCTACTGTAAGGACAGTGAGACAAGCTTCAGCAACGGCAATTGACAGTTTATTCAAACATACGTGGGAATATAATACAGGGTGCGGATGGAAAAGTAGCATGCGTGCAGGCGCCAATTCAGCTTGAACTAACCGCCAAAATGTGTGTGTTTTTACACACGCACAAATACTTGAATTACAAGTCAATAGAAAAAGGTAATGAAATAATAAATATAGGAAATTGTAGCTCTGAGGGGGCGGAATAGATATATACAGTTAGCCACAGCGTGGAGAAAGGAGAATTTAAATAAAATAGAGAATTCGGTGAAATTGCTGGACGACGGAGGAAGTGATGTCCTTACAAGTACTCCCCCCCACCACCCAAGACATCAGGCGACGTAGAGGGCTGATGAGACTAATCTTCGTATCGTTTCGGGCGTCGGAGGGTTCCTCATTTTCTTGAACGGAGGGGGGCGTCGGCGGTCGGCGTATGGATCGCTACCTCTCGTCGTCGTTTGTTGCTTTTCTTCTCATTAGGCACCTTGTTTTGAGGTGGCACTCTGGATCTGCCAGGTCCCGCGGAGGCAGTGTTGCTCCCTTCGAGAAACGCCATTTTTACGCGATCTATTGAGAACCAGTCTCATTGGCCAAGCACATCGAGAAGGAAGGCTTTCGTCGTTTTCTTGATTACTCGGTAGGGGCCTAGATAAAGTCTGGTTAGCGGCTGTCGATGAGCGTCGACACATACGAAAACATACCCGCAGTCATCCAGGTTCTTTAGCTTGAAATGCTTAGTTTTGTCCTGGTAAGGTTTAAGACATGGCCTGAATTTCCTGGCGATGTCCCTACGATGATCCAGCTGCGTGTCGTCGGTTGATTTGGGAAAGAATTCGCCGGGGACTGCGAGCGCCTCTCCGTAGACCTTTTCAGCGGGCGATGGCTCGCCATCTGCGCGAGGGGGGGGTGGGAAGGCCGAGGAGTACCCAAGGAAGTCGTGATTTCCAGTCCCCGTCAGTGCAGCTCGCCATCAGGGACGCCTTTAGGGCGTGATGAGTTCGTTCGACCATGCCGTTTGCTGTGGGGTTGTAAGCCGTGGTGCTGTGGAGAGTCGTTCCCATCAGGTTTGCCAGAGCGAGCCATATCTCCGACAGGAAAGCGGGACCTCTGTCTGTCGTGATGTCGTCAGGAACGCCAAATCTGCTCACCCAGCTTGACAAAAGGGCTTCGGCGCATGCTTGGGTCATAGCTTCGGTCATCGGCGATGCTTCCAACCACCTCGTGGAGCGATCGATGATTGTCAGCAGGTAGCGAGCAGATCCCGAAGGCGGCAACGGTCCCACGACGTCGATGTGTTTGTGACCGAAACGTCTTTTCGGTTGGGGAAAATCACCTATCCCCGATTCGGTGTGGCGGCTGATTTTGCTTGATTGGCAGTTGATGCATGTCTTCGCCCATTCCTGGGTGTCCTTTTTGATCCCTGGCCAGACGAACTTTTCAGACAGAAGGCCAGCAGTGGTGCGTCCTGAGGGGTGTGAAAGTCCATGGATGATGTCGAATATTTTTCTTCTGCAGGAAGCTGAAATCCAGGGACGTGGGTGGCCGGTGCTGGTGTCGCAGAGGATAGTTACTCCTGCTGGCCAGAGGGGAATTGCAGTTATCATGAGCGCGGATGGCCCCGTCAGGTGATCCTGTGCCTCTTGGTCGGTGCGCTGCTCAGATGCGAGGTTGGAGTAATCGATTCCCAGGTGGATTGCGTCGATTTCAATCCTTGAAAGGGCGTCTGCGACTGGGTTTTTCTTTCCAGGAACGTAGCTTATGGTGCACCCGAATTCGGCGATTGCTGCGATATGACGTTGTTGTCGGGAGGACCATGCATCTGTCGATTTTGTGAAGGCATGTACGAGTGGTTGATGGTCCGTCACGATTGTGAAGGGTGTGCCCTCCGGGATGTGCCTGAAGTGGCGGACGGCGAGGTAGACGGCGAGGTAGACGGCGAGGAGTTCCCTGTCGAAGGTGCTGTATCTTGTTTCGGCGGGTTTCAATTTCCTGCTGAAGAATGACAGCGGTCGAGGAGAACCATCGATGAGCTGTTCAATCACAGCCCCACAGGCGTCGTTGCTGGCATCGGTCGTCAGTTGCAGGGGTGCGTTATCGTCAAAATAAGCCAGGGTGGTGGCTTTTGCAAGGGCGTCCTTTGTCCGGGTGAATGCGTTTTGTTGAGGAAAATCCCACTCAAGTTTCTTTGCCTTTCCCTTCAGGACATCGTCGAGGGGTGTCAGGGTCTTTGCGACGTTGGGGATGAAGCGCCTGTAGTAATTGATCATCCCCAGGAACTCTTGAAGTTGGCGGGTGGTCATAGTACCGGAAACTTTCTGATGGCATCCACCTTGGTTGTCATGGGTTTTACCCCGCACGAGGATACGCGATGACCGAGAAAGTATACTCCTTCCGCGCCGAACGTGCATTTGTCGAAACGTACGACCAGGCCATTCTCCTGTAGGTGTTTCAGGACGGCGTGGACGTGCCTCCGGTTTTCCTCCTTGGTCCTTGAGAATATCAGGATGTCGTCGACGTAGCAGACGCAGAATGGTAGGTCGCCCAGAATGCTATCCATTAGTTGTTGGAAGGTCGCCCCCGCATTGCGTAGACCGAATGTTGAGTATGCGAAGGTATAGGATCCGAACGGTGTCACAATGGCAGTTTTTTGGAATGTCCTCCGGAAATATGGGGACCTGGAAGTAAGACTTGAGAAGGTCCATCTTGGTGAAGTATTTCGCGGCAAGCAACGCATTCGTCAGGTCTTGCATGTTGGGCAGCTGTAGTCATCGCAAGGTCTCCAGGTCCAGTTAGGCTACTTTACCATGTGTAGGGGAGATGCCCAGGGGCTCGATGCTTTCTTACAGATATCCATGCGTTCCATGTCCTCAAAGGCGCGTTTGGCGCTCTTCAGCTTCTGGTGCGGGAGGCGGCGGAATCTGGGCGTGAGTATGAAGTCCCGTTGTCGTGATGTGGTGGTAGATCCCGTGCTTGGAGGGGGATCCCGGCGAGTGTCAGAGCTCAGGCTTGAAAACGTCCGGAAATTCTTGCAGGAGGTCGGCTTAGGGCTGCATCGTTACAGCGGATACGGATATTGTGGCAGGGCCGGCTCTTAGGGCGCGGGACATGCAGGTTCCTGTGTTGATGAGGCTTTTCCCAGAAATATCAACAAGTAGTCCGTGGTGAGCGAGGAAATCTGCACCGAGGAGGGGGCGACTGATGTCAGCGATGGCGAAAGGCCAGGAATACGAACGGCCCATGATAGATATCCTGAGGGTCCTGGTCCCATAACACCGTATGGGAGATCCGTTAGCGGCGACGAGTGAGGGGGCGTCTTTGCTGGGACCACGGTCTAGGTTGGCTTTTGACGGCGGGGACGTTGACTGCATAGCGCAGGTGTCGACCATAAGTCTACGGTTGGAGACGGTGTCGAGGATATAGAAACCATTCTTGTTTTGGTTTCCTGCAGCTGCGATGGTGGTAGGTGGTCTCTTCTGGCGTCATCTTCTAGGGAAGTTGCACGGTGCTCTACATTTCTTGGTGTCGCTGCCGAACTGCTGGTGGTAGAAGCACCATACTGGGCTAGGCCTAGGGTTCGGACGTGTCGGCTGCGGTGGTTTCCTTCTTGCTAGAACGTTTATCTCGAGATAGGCTGATCTCGCGCCATCGGCCGTTGCTGTCGGTTTCGGGGAGCATTAGCAGGCTGGTTAACTCGTCCCATGCCTCAACAGAAGAGGTGTCACCCATGGGTTTGCCGGTGAGGTCCAGGACTTTCTGTGCCCTTGCTGAAACGGAGAGTGAGTAGATACCGATGAGTTTCGTTCTCAGGTCGTCGTAGGAAACTTGGCCAGCCTAGGCGCCGAGACATGGGGAAATCTTGTCGAATACCTCCTCTGGGATGGAGGTGAGAATGATGTCGGCCTTTGCACAGGAGTCGCTGAGCCTAGCGACTCAGAAGAGTACGTCCGCTCTCAGGAACCAGGAAGCGGTGCTGTGTTGAGAAAGCGGCGGGAGTTTGACTTTGGGTGTGGAGGCGAGGCCGTTGGGGTAATGGGCGGGTTAAATCCGCCATTGAGGTCAGTCAACGAGTCGCCGAAGAGGTGGGAAGTTGATATTTCGGTTAAGCTCACCCTACTGCCTTACATGCACAGAGGTGTGGGAGCACCAATGGGTGAAGTTCACGCCTAAGGTAACAGAGTAAAAGAAGGTAGACCGGCCGTAATAAGTCCGTTATTGGCGAAGCCAAAACCGGTGATGCTACTTCAACTCCGGGGTCACCAGTTGTAAGGACAGTGAGGCAAGCTTCAGCAACGACAACTCACAGTTTATCCAAACATACGTGGGAATATAATACAGGGTGCGGACGGAAAAGTAGCATGCGCGCAGGCGCCAATTTGGCTTGAACTAATCGCCAAAATATGTGTTTTTACACACGCACAAATACTTGAATTACAAGTCAATAGAAATAGGTAATGAAATAATAAATACAGGAAATTGTATCTCTGAGGGAGCGGAATAGATATATACAGTTAGCCACAGTGTGGCAGAAGGAGAATTTAAATAAAATAGAGAATTCGTTGAAATTGCTGGACGACGGAGGAAGTGATATCCTCACACTACCACAATCACCAGTGCCTACGGCATATTGTGGGAAAACTTTCTCCATGCCACCAGACTTACAAGCACCTAACTAAGCAATACAAAACAGAGCTACAATTGGAAAAAAAACACATTTTCGTGTGCAACAGCACTAGCAAGCCACCTCTAATGCCACCATACACGGGCCCTTTCCTCGTGTATGTTTTTTTAATCCAAGCTTATATCTCAACTCCTCACTCTAAGACTAAATTCTCAAATGCAAATAACTCATTACTAACTTTATAAACATTATTTTTTCCTAGTTCAGTGATGTGGTTGAACCAATATTTTCATATTCAGTGATGAAAAAATATCATAGAGGAGAAGGCATTATATTTATAATCAGTTTGGGTAATTGCTATGGACAAAGCCATAGTTTAACCTGTTCAACAAAACAAATTCTTTAAATCACTGGTTTCTGTCAAATATTTACCACAAAGTGCTTTCATAGTTTAACCTGTTCAAAAAAACAAATTCTTTAAATCACTGGTTTATGTCAAATATTTACCACAAAGTGCTTTGCCTGTTCTGTTTGCTGAATAGACCCAATAGTGCCTCTTACTCCATTGGACACACCGAAGACACGGAGATGTAAGTCATAAATCAGTATTATACTGTTATTGTAATCTTTAGAAAGAATTTCTAATGTATCGGAGTATTGGCTATCATCGGTATCGGTATCTGTTATTTATCTGGTATCGGTGTCGGTATCATTGTCGGTATCTGTGTCAATATCAGTATAGGACTGCCTTAGAGAGAAATTGAGTATCAGTATTGGCATGGTATCGGTACCAGTCTAGAAAGAAATTGGGTGTCGGTATCGGTATCAGTATCAATTTAAAAAAATCGTCATTGATATCGGTCCCCAAAGTGGTATCGGCACATCTCTACAGTATATTATGTCAGATGAAAAGATAGTGTTCTATCTTCAAAATTCTCTTAATTGTTAAAGATGAAATGGATATATTTTAAGGTGATTGTAACTTTTATCATGACGTGAAATGCCATTTTTTAAAAACAACTTCCCGATAGTGAGTGTTTTTTGTTTTTTTTATGTGTGTTTTTTTTTTTTGGTCTCAATGGGGTAATCCAAATAATCCCGAGTTTAGAATATTCCTGAAACTACTTCTTAGTAATTATACACTGATATTCAATCTCTATAGAACCCAATGATAGTTTTCAAAATGTATTTGAACAGTGTCTGTTTTCTCTTACACTAATTCTAAATTTCCAATATTAATGTTTCCGTGAAGAAATTCTCTTATTTCACTATAATCTTGATTTGAACAAAATTCAGCTATTCAATAAGTATAATAAAACCACACTATGGAAAAGAAACGACAAACAGAGAAACATTTTAAGGGAGTTTTCATACTTTCCTGAAGTTTTTACTCAAGAGAAGGGCACTCCAGACACTGGTTAGTCATGAAATTTAACCAAGTTTTCAAAAACTTTTATAGAGAACACTTAGGGTGCTATAAGCATGCCTGTAAGCGTTGGCATAACCTTCATAAAAGCATAACTGCGCCTCTCAAAGTTTACTTGATCCTCAAACTACACCTGAGTTTGGAACTGCCAAAGTAAAATGTTTAACTCTTAGAGTGTCTGCATACATTTGCATTTTCATTCAACTAAGATGCGGGAGTCTGTTCTTAAGGAAAATAAATATTCAGAGATCTTATAAGACAAAGTTAAGGCTTTTCAAATGAATAATATATTTTCCTATATAAAAGAAAGGAGAAAGTAATTTTCATCACGATTTGTAATATAAAAAGAGAATGGTTGATAAAACATTATTTTTCTAAATCTCTAAGTCAATCGAATTCTTAATGTGTGTGCATGTGATATAATTTCAAGTTTTTTATATGAATTTTCAAAAATAATAAATCTGTTCCCCTGAATTACCAAAAAAATTTCATGATTGTATGTACAACCAAAAATGCAGAATTAAGCTGATTTCAAAGAATATAATTAAATAAATAATTTTGTTTCACTTTACACAAGATTTGATAATTGGAATCATATAGGAATGAAAACTTAATTTTACACGGAGGAAGATACCATCCTATTTTTCTCATGGCCATAATGCAAATCAAGACTATGATTTAATTAACATCTTTAGCCTTCAGGATCTCAACATAGAGGTTATGTTCCTTATTCTCAGTAACTGCTGTTATACGATGTAGAAGTTGGACGTATAATCGATTATACTTCCTTGCCAATGGGCAAGCCTCTATCGCCATTTTTGAGTAATCTATAAATGGATTTTTTTAAGACCTGGTACTTTCCAAGAACACTACCTATTGGCATCCTTTGGGTAATGTATGTAGATGACATATTATTATTATTAATATTATTACTAGCCAAGCTACAACCTTGGAAAAGCAAGATGCTATAAGCCCAAGGGCTCCAAAAGGGAAATATAGCCCAGTAAGGAAAGGGAATAAGGAAATAAATAAATAAGGAGAATAAATTAACAATATATCATTCTAAAAACAGTAACAGCGTCAAAACATATATGCCCTATAGAAACTATTAACAACGTCAAAAACAGATATGCCATATATAAACTATAAAAAAAAAAACTCATGTAAGCCTGGTCAACATAAAAACATTTGCTCCAACTTTGAACTTTTGAAGTTCTACAGATTCAACTACCCGATTAGAAAGATCATTCCACAACTTGGTAACAGCTGGAATAAAACTTCTAGAATAATGTGTAGTATTTAGCCTCATGATGGAGAAGGCCTGGCTATTAGAATTAACTGCCTGCCTAGTAGTAGGAACAAGATAGAATTGTCCAGGGAGATCTAAATGTAAGGGATGATCAGAGTTATGAAAAATCTTATGCAACTAATTGAACGTCGGTGCCAAAGATTAATATCTAGATCAGGAATAAGAAATTTAATAGACCGTAAGTTTCTGTCCAACAAATTAAGATAGGAATCAGAAGCTGAACACCAGACAGGAGAGCAATACTAAAAATCATGGTAGAAAGAAAGAATTAAAACACTTCTTCAGAATAGATTGATCACCGAAAATCTTGAAAGACTTTCTCAATAAGCAAATTTTTTGTGCAATTAAAGAAGACACAGACCTAATGTGTTTCTCAAAAGTAAATTTGCTGTCGAGAATCACATCTAGAATTTTAAGTCATACAAATTTAAAGAAACATTATCAATACTGAGATCCGGATGATGAGAAGCCACCGTCTTTGACCTGCTTACAATCATATTTTGAGTTTTGTTAGGATTCAACTTCATACCCCATAATTTGCACCATGCACTAATTTTAGCTAAATCTCTATAAAGGGATTCACCAACCCCAGATCTACATTCAGGGGATGGAATTAATGCAAAGAGAGTAGCATCATCTGCATATGCAACAAGCTTGTTTTCTAGGCCAAACCACATGTCACGTGTACAGTATATAGTATGAAAAGTAATGGGCCAAGAACACTATCCTGTGGAACACCAGATATCACATTCCTATACTCACTATGGTGCCCATCAACAACAACTCCTTGAGATCTATTACTTAAAAATTGTGCTTGGTCCATCAAAAAAGATGAAAACATGTTTTTTTACAACAAAAGATAATTTAGTGCCGACTATATAATCTGAAATTGAAATAGAAGTAGAAAATAGGATGGCCTTTTTAGATGTGTTAATTTTATGAAATGACAGAGGTTTTAGATTTTCAGTTTATGGAAAACCGACAAATGTGGACTTGTACGTTCATCATTACTGTAATTATCATCAAAGGACAAAAATTATGTATTTCTATCTATGTTTTCAAGGGCACTGCGGTTCAGTTGCCCTGAATTCATTGAAGCAGAACTTGGGAAGATCTGGAAAATTTCTGGTGATTTACAATACCCGGAGAATTTTATCGACACAGCTTTCTATTAAGCAGGGCGAACTTTCATGAAACTGACTCTAAATCTGATTTTAATATGAAAAACCTTTTCATCTTACCATTCCACAATCATTTCATGACCATTCCTAAATTAATGAAAGTTTTTAATGTTAATGCAATTTTTAAGACTAGTACTTTGAAGGATATGCTGATTAGAAATTCACCCGAACAAAGCAATGGGTTTGTTTATGAAATCCCATGTAATCAATACAATAAAAGACATGTCGGACAAAGTGGAAAAGACCTCGAAACAAGACTAAAACTGCATAGATATAATGTTCAGACAAGAAACCAAACAAGCAGTTTATTTCAACATATGAATAACTGTAAACAAACCATTAATTAGAAAGGGGCAAAAGAAATATTATGTTGTATGAACATAACAAAACGTAACGTCATAGAACCGGGTATCATTAGGAAAACCTAATAGAATTGATCAACAATAACCCACGAATATATAAACTTGATGAAATACTTATAAACAATGTAATTAGATAATCGTGATATTTAAACTAGATGTAATTTTTAAACTACCTGTAATTTCTAAACTAGATGTGTACTAATTTTTATGTTATTGTATTGTTTCTTGTTTAATACTGTCGCAAAGGAGAATTTTATTCTGTGCCTAGCTTTTTGTATCAATTGAACCTAAAGAGATATGAGAATACGAAAGCGCTAGACCAAAAATTTAGTTTTTCTTATTTTTTTCTCCAGATTAGTGATATATATATATATATATATATATATATATATATATATATATATATATATATATATATATACATATATATATATATATATATATATATATATATATATATATATATATATATATATATATATATATATATATATATATATATATATATATATATATATATATATATATATATATATATATATATATATATATATATATATATATATATATATATATATATATATATATATATATATATATATATATATATATATATATATATATATATATATATATATATATATATATATATATATATATATATATACTTATAGAGAGAGAGAGAGAGAGAGAGAGAGAGAGAGAGAGAGAGAGAGAGAGAGAGAGAGAGAGAGACGTTTTATCATTATATGAACAGTTCATAAGTAAAATTAATAATATCTAAAAATTAAAGTAGAACAATGTTAAATACATTTTGTTTATAGTTATTCAAATATTTCTCAGGAAGTAGATTTGTCCTGATTCAGCTGTGAAATGTTTACTCCTAATTGTTATGGATTTCGAAGTTATATTTCAGTTTCACTTTCATATTCATGGCATTATGTTCTTATAATGGTATTGCAACAAATAAAGGAAGAAGAATGCGGATATAATATATATATATATATATATATATATATATATATATATATATATATATATATATA
>NC_090748.1:31181012-31183512 GCF_036898095.1 Palaemon carinicauda
AATAAACCTAAGGCAGTTTATTTTTGAATCTTCAGAAATATAGCTAGGATCGGAACTAGGACCGGCCTCATCTAGTCTATCAGCCTCATTAGAGGATCCTCGTAAGGGGCTATTTAACGAGGTACTATCTTGAAGATGCTCGTTATGAAAAGATCGAGCTGCAGTTCCGAGACTTGTTCCCATCTGGGATGGAATATGTCTGCGTCCATGGACCATTCCAGCTCTATCTCCTTGGATTGAGATAGAGTATCCACCGTCACCTCGTGGATCAGTTGTAAAAGAACTGCTGTTAGGTGCCATTCCTTTAAGAAAGGGATGGGTAACTTCACCAGAACTGTACGAGATGTTCGATTGTGAAGTCATATTTGATCTCTTCAAGCATTTAATGCGTGGTTTCTCCAGACCCTTAACGCATCCTTCTAATGTGCTCATTGCACAAGGTCTGTCAGAATTGTGAACCAGGGAAATTTTAGCGTTTTCCCTTGTTAGTGTTTCGGGAATCTGATAGATCAGCTGAGTCTCTTGACGGACCTTCTGAGCTCCTTTTAAATTCCCAAGAGGAAATTGAGTTTATGTGACTGAGAGCTTCGATGGTTTCTTAGCCATCAAAAGCATAGATCTGGAGAAAGTCGAGACTTCTAGAGGCAAATCTTTCATCTGCGATGTCCTGGGAACGATGTCCTGGGAACCGGGTCATCTATATGAAGATACTTAGGACTGTGAGTCTGATACGTATCTATTCTAGGATGAATATTACTCTTCGTGACATGAATCCTAGATAGGAGGAAGGGGGGTGGTTGGCTGGAAGGTTCCGGGGGACACCTTTCAGGTCTGGTAAGACTACGAACACCCTTAATTGGAACAGAGTCCATATGTTCAGAAGGATTAATATTCGGAACTTGTAGTTTACTATAAACTTGTTGAGAGGCGACAGATTCAGAATGACTCGGAGATTTCTCGAGTCCTTCTCGTGGACAGAAAATGACCTTCCCTGGAACTCGACGAGCCCTAGCTTTCTTACTACCTGTATACTCTACAGCTCTCAGGTATACTCCTCCAGGAGGGTTTTGAACTGTAGGAGAAGGTATGACGACGAAAGTAGGGACATTTTTGTTTTCCACCAATGGCTCATTTCGAATAGGCTCTGGACCAAAGGATCGAAGGTCCTGCAATCCTGAGGGAAAGTTCCTCCTAACCGAAGCATCTTTATGCTTCGAATAATCAGCAGGTTTAGACATTTAACCATTTGCCTGTAGCATTGTGGTCACTGGAATATTTCCAGTAATTTTGATCTTCTTTTTAGGTTGGGGACCCACAACCACAGAAGATTTTCTCTTTGAGGGAATGCCCCATTTCCGGAGAAAACTTATGTTCTCCATGGTGGCATTCTTAATTACTTCCTTAATGACCTCTTGTGGGAAGAGGTCTTTACCCCAGATGGTGGAAGATATTAGCTTCATTGTTTCGTGTTTCACTGTTGCAGCAGCGAACACAAACTCTCTACATGCTCTCCAAGCCTTCACAAAGGCTTAAAGGTCCTTTACCAAGGTAGCCATATGCATTTTGGCCATAACCATGAGCATGCCTGGGGTGTTTTCGTAGGTTGAACACAACTCTATGTAGTTTTGTAGAGAAAGGGATGTCGCAAGTCTCTTCTTTGACTCGAGTTCATTAAACAAGAGCAAATCGGACAAAATAGGGAGACATACATTGAATTGTCGACTTGCGACATCCTTCTCTAATTTTCCTAACGAAAATGTCAAATGGACTTCCTTCCAATCCTTTACCTGACTGGGAAAGGCTAGTGACAAAGGCTTGCACTCATCGAGTGGTAACCGAAGTAAAGGCCTTCCCCATAAAGGGGAAAGCGAGTGAAGTAGGAGCAAGAAAGGAAGGGTGTCTGTTATTCAGTGAGAATACCTTCGTCTCTGAATAACCCGCCCTCTTCAGATTACCTGAAAGGATAGTAGTCTGTGCCTTACCATGGTCAAGAATCATTCCCTCCTTTTGTTCCGTTCCTTTTCCTGACATTGGTTTAAACAACAGTCAAACCCAACAATTAGGGAAAGCATCAAAGCTTGACCAAAATTGGATTTTGTCCAAAGGAACAGCACCTAATTTCTCTGAGATGTAGAGATTGCCATTTGAAATCGACAACTGCTCCGCAAACCTCCAGGGAATGGTTATGGAGCATGTAGGAAGGTCTTGATTCATGGGTCGATTGACTGACCTGTGGGAAGCAACAAGAGAAGCTTTACAAGGTTCTATCTTGTGTTTTACTTCCAGCTTTTTTCTTTGTTTACCAAAGCTTTCTATCTGATTCTTCAGTTGGATACATAACTGTACCACATTATCCAATACAGGGGTAGAAGGCGAAGATGTTGACATCGGTGGCTCTATAGCCGGCATAGGCGGAGGAAAGTCCGACACAACATATTTCTCTTCTACCTTAGGGCACTTCTTGCCCTCGATCCCAAAGGTTTTCTCGCCATCAGGGGAT
>NC_090748.1:31191012-31193512 GCF_036898095.1 Palaemon carinicauda
GATAAGAAATAATAATGAACAACTACTTTCAATTATAAAATAATTTACACTTAATATTGATATAAAAATTAAGGGTAAAAAAATGTTCCAATATATATACAAAATTAAATGTTAATGTTCATTAAGAAAAATATCAGTCAAGGTCGTAAATGTTAATGAATTGGAGAGAAAGTTGAAAAACTGAAGAAAGAAAGTATTGCAAAGAAAATATATGAACGTACGACCAAAACAACTTAACCAAAACTCCCACCCTTACATACATATACGCACAACAATACCAACAACCAAACACACACGCGCACACACACACACACACACACACATATATATATATATATATATACATATATATATATATATATATATATGTATATATATATATATATATATATATACATATATATATATATATATATGATAAATTTTTGCACATTTAGACGTGTTTTTCATATTCAAATAAGCCATATATATTTTTGATACATTAATGTCTGGATTCTCTTAACGACCTCGGGATAAGAGCCCCAGGCGAAATCACACAAAGACAAGAGCTTGTGTCCGGCCGGGAATCGAACCCTGGTCGGCAAGCTTGTATAAACAGTGACTAAACCACTTGGCTACGAAGAAAGATAAAAGTCAATGACAATTCTACTGTACTTATACTTGTCGAATTCAGGTGTTTTGTACTTAGAATTGAAATCAACCCATCTTCACCATCGTAGCCAATTGGTAGTTTGTTACTTGGCATTCGATTACTGATAATTTTTTTTTTTTCTGGAAAACTTCTCCGCTTTTAGATATGATGATAATGGCAGAAATAACAAAGTTTTTCCGCAATTCCTAATATTTCATTTTAAATCAATATTCATTCTTTGACATCATGGAAACTCATAGAAAGCACTCATCCTCTAAACTCATTACCTTTCCTACGCCTGACACATAAAGGGCCATTAATATCCACCTCTTTTAATACCGTCCTGAATAATGTTTTCTTGTACACTTTCCAGTCATCTTTCTTTTAAATTTTCTCCTTTGAGTTCGGACAAGATTAACCTTATAACTCACAGAGCCTCTCATCTTCTATGATATTATCCTAGTTAACCTTTCTTTTACATTGTGCTTTTTTAGGAGGGAGAGAGAGAGAGAGAGAGAGAGAGAGAGAGAGAGAGAGTCTTATAAGCTAGTATCTGGTTTTCTATGTTCTACACCTCATTGTTTTCCCCTTACTATATAATAGAAACAGCAACACAATAGAAAAAGCTAAAATAGTTCCGGAAATGTATGGTAAAACTCTTTCGCATTTTCGCAATGATATAAATATACAAGTTAAATTCATTCGTAAAGTTTATTGATACGGTAGAAAATGGCATGAGAGTATTTAGCATGTCAGCTACCAAAAACGTTTCAGGTTAATCATTAAACATGAATATTCCTTTTGACTGTTCCAACAGTGCGTATGCCAGGTTTCACATACCTTAAAGATAATAATCTTAATAATTATGTGTATGATGCTTAATTTCGTAATTCCAGTGTTTTTCCTAGTAATCTAGATATTTTTTCTATTCCACTTACTTTCATTAAAATAGTTAATTTTTATTTGTTGTTGGCTTTCATATCGGTAAAGATTCATGTTGAAGTAAAGCAGTGGGTACTAAGAGTTGTGAATAAACTAGGCCATTGAAAACTCATGTTTCCACTATATAAAACGACGGCATCATACATCCTAGATCAATTAGGTATACTATCAAGTCTCATTTTTAATTTTAACGGGAGAATATTGACATTTATTGAATTGATATTCTAAAAAGTATTGTGATTCGGTTCTTGGCGACAGTTTGGGCGATTGAATACACTATAGCCCCTGGCGGTAACTGACATACTTTGATATATTTCTGTCAATAACTTGCTACTCCACCAATACCTCACTTATATTGTACACCTCAAAACAGGAAACAAGGTTAATATTATCATAGAATGTAATCTCATAAGGAAAAAATGATGATTATGGATTAGAAATAAATGTTTGTATAAAGAATAGTGGGTTATAATAATTGCGTCACTTATAAACATGTAAAATTAGCATAGATTACATGTGTATTCAGATAATGGAAATTGCTGGTAAATTTGCGTTTTATAACTTTTTTTTTTTTTTTAAATTATCTTCAAACATCCTGTGGTAAAGTAATGTAAAACCCGGTACCAGAAGAGAGGCAAAAGTAGTTTTTCTAGCAGCCAGTTTTGGAATTTGTGAATTGATTTGCCCATAGCGTAAAGGAAATTATAATTTGTGCCAACAAAATGTAATACCAGGGTACTCAGATTCAAGTAAAAAAGATATTCTTAAAATAATGAGCAGGCACATTTTCCTTTAAATGAAAACATAAAAAAAATATTGACAATAATATATATTCACGTGATTATGAATAATATAATTTATTCCTTTTTGCTAGACAAGGAGACCACCGCTTTCTAATATTTGTTTACTTCTTCACTGCGAAAAACA
>NC_090748.1:31201012-31221012 GCF_036898095.1 Palaemon carinicauda
GTTGTTGCAGCAAATGGTGGAGTGGAAGCAGATGTACGTCAGAGAGTGAATGAAGGTTGCAAAGTGTTGGGGGCAGTTAAGGGAGTAGTAAAAAATAGAGGATTGGGCATGAATGTAAAGAGAGTTCTATATGAGAAAGTGATTGTACCAACTGTGATGTATGGATCGGAGTTGTGGGGAATGAAAGTGATGGAGAGACAGAAATTGAATGTGTTTGAGATGAAGTGTCTGAGGAGTATGGCTGGTGTATCTCGAGTAGATAGGGTTAGGAACGAAGTGGTGAGGGTGAGAACGGGTGTAAGAAATGAGTTAGCGGCTAGAGTGGATATGAATGTGTTGAGGTGGTTTGGCCATGTTGAGAGAATGGAAAATGGCTGTCTGCTAAAGAAGGTGATGAATGCAAGAGTTGATGGGAGAAGTACAAGAGGAAGGCCAAGGTTTGGGTGGATGGATGGTGTGAAGAAAGCTCTGGGTGATAGGAGGATAGATGTGAGAGAGGCAAGAGAGCGTGCCAGAAATAGGAATGAATGGCGAGCGATTGTGACGCAGTTCCGGTAGGCCCTGCTGCTTCCTCCGGTGCCTTAGATGACCGCGGAGGTAGCAGCAGTAGGGGACTCAGCAGTATGAAGCTTCATCTGTGGTGGAAATGTGGGAGGTTGGGCTGTGGCACCCTAGCAGTACCAGCTGAACTCGGCTGAGTCCCTGGTTAGGCTGGAGGAACGTAGAGAGTAGAGGTCCCCTTTTTGTTTTGTTTCTTGTTGTTGTCGGCTACCCCCCAAAATTGGGGGAAGTGCCTTTGGTATATGTATGTGATATATACAGTATATATATATATATATATACTGTATATATATATGTATATATATATATATATATATACTGTATATATATGTATATATATATATATATATATACATATATATATATATATATATATGTGTGTATATATATTTATATATTTATATATATATATATATATATGTATATATACATATATATATATATATACATATATATATATATATATTTATATATATATATATATATATATTTATGTATGTATATATATATATATATATATACAGTATATATATATATATATATAGATATATATATACATATATATATATATATATATAACGTATTTTGAGCGAAGCAAAAAATCTATTTTTGGGTGAGATCGCCATGTCGTCCTGATGGAAGTTCCTAAGGTAGCTTCTAAAGGATATATCATATACTACAGTGATATTCCTAGAGAATTACCCTTCGGGTCCGAGAATTCTAACTCCTGTAGCGAATATCCTTAAATTTTCTCAAGGATACCGCGTATATCGGAGGACGTATTCTTGACACGTCACATAGCAATCTTCGCCCCGAACAGTATTAACGCTTCGAGGGGGGGGGACGTGGCAAAATAATAGATGGGGGCCGTAACAAGGATACCCCTGTTCCCGTACTACTATTGACAACCACCCCAGCGCCATTCCCAGGATAGCGGACATTCCTTGTAGCATTGAGCATGGAGCTACAGATACAGTCTTTCAAGGAGGGAACTATGAAGATCTTTTCTTTCAAGAAAGAAGGGTGAGTCCATCAGGACGACATGGCGATCTCACCCAAATATAGATTTTTCGCTTCCCTCAAAATCCATTTTTTGGGCTAAAGCCATGTCGTCGTGATGGAAGTTTACCAGAGCATTAATGTATCTGTGGATTTTCATCAGTGCCTTAACCTTGGGACAACCTTTCTATGATCATTTGGATCAATCGAGACAAATGATGTTACCGTTATCTGTCATTATCACTTACCATCTCCGATGTTAGTGCTTCCTGCACCCTACCGGGAAAAGTCATTCTAGATGGTAGAAAGGGGGGTCTCAAGATAGGAATACATTGTATGGACAAACATAAGATCACCAGATGAACAAACCGTCTCGTAGTTTGTGAAAATTACCAAATACTTAACAGTGTTTCTTAATTCCATTGTTTGTGAGCATACGAATATATAAAAGTATATACTCTGGACTATAAACATGCAATTGTCGGGCGAGTTAGGACGCAATTACATTCTAATAGACGTTTACTAGTATGTAAAATGAATGTAGCATCATAACAGAACTATACATGTAACCTGTACAGAGATTCTTTCTTTCTTGGGAAGCAAGAAATGATGAGTGCCACTCCCAGATTGAAGAGAATTATAGACAAATTCTCTTCAAAATACCTCTATTGGTTACTTTTATCGGCACTGTGTACTACGTACACCGGCACTAGTGCCATCTATATAATTCCACACCTGGGATTTTGAACAGAGCTGGTGTCACCATGGTAACACTTGATAAAAGGAGGTCACACCCTAAGAGGGATGACCTCTTCTCCCTTTAATTGACAGTCCCAGTAAATTAGCTGTTCATCGTAGAAATAGACGGCAGGTTAAGTATTCTACCCGACGTCACCACATACTGCTTCAGATCATGGACTTGATTAGCATAGTGTTTGTAGAATACTGTGGATGATTCTCACACAGTATATGTGCGAGTACATTTGAAGACCAAACCAGGCTTTAATACGCTACCTACCGCCACTACATAGTGTTTCAGTTCATGTACATGTTTCGCATAGTGTTTGTAAAACACTCTGGATGATTTCCATCCAGTGTATGAACGAAGACGCTCAAAGTCCATATACTGAAAGAAGTTCAGTGATGAAGCAATCTTCCTCGGATCATGGCCTGCGGGAGTACTCTCAGGATCCGCTCTACTAATAAAGTAGGTGAGCTTCGCCCTCAGTTGTTTTAGGGATAAATTTGATCCAGAGGTTTCTCCTTTAAAGAGCTGTTCTCCCCTGAAGTCTGAAGTTCTACGAAGATAGACCTTTAGACACTCTACCGGACATAGAGAGACATCTTCCTTCAGAGAGCAGATTCTCCAGGGACCCCACCTTTTGGTGGGTAGCTCATTCTTAGCGAGAAAGGATGGATCAGGGAAGAGATTCAGTTCTCCTGTTTCTGAGAACTGAATGTGGCCCTCATCCCTAGAGAGGGCCACTATTTCACTAACTCTAGCCCCTGAGGCTATAGCGAACAGAAAAATAACCTTTTGGGTTTGATCCTTAAGCGAACAATCTTCATTGTTCAAGGATGAGGCATAATGTAGGACCTTGTCCAAAGACCAAAAGATAGGCTTTGGAGGTGCAGCAGGCCTAAGCCTCGCACATGCCTTCGGGATCTTATTAAAGATCTCGTTCGCCAAGTCTACTTGAAAGGCATATAGAAGAGGTCTAGTCAAGGCTGACTTGCACGTAGTTATCGTGTTGGCCGCCAAACCCAAGTTGTGAAGATGGATAAAGAAGGACATGCAGAAGTTCATAGAAATTTCTCTCGGTCCTTTTGCTTTTACGAAAGCAACCCACTTTTTCCATGATGACTCATATTGTCTTCGAGTTGACTTGGACTTGTATTCCTCTAAGAATTCTATATTGCCTTTTCAGATCCCAAATCTTTTCTTAACCGCTAGGGCAAGAAAACCATGCAATGAAGGGTTTGGGTTCTCTATAATAAATTGAAGGCAACTAATGATCTGAACCTTCTGGAGATATCCCGCCTGGAAGGATCTCAGCATGTTGAGGACTCTCAGCAGGTAATTGGACGTGGGATGAACTGGAAATCCTAAGTCTATCCCTTCTATTTCTGAGACAAGATGTTTATCATCTAATTAAGAAGATCCTCGTATGGGGCTACATATCAAGGCAGTTCCTTGACAGCGCTGGTAATGAAGAGGTCGGATTGCAGTTCGTAGACTTGTTCCCATCTGGGAGAGAATAGGTCTGCGTCCGTGGACCATTCTAACTATCGGCCTGAGCCTGAGTAGAGCATCCACTATCACATTTCAAATCGGTTGTATGTGAACTGCTGACAGGTGCCATCCCTTTAGGTAAGGGATGGCTAACTACACTTAAACTGTATGAGACGTTTCCTAGCATCGTCGATTGCAGCATCTCGTTATTGCTTCGGAGTCCCAGATCAGCTGTAGACAATCTGATTTGCTTGGAGAGAGTTTCCCTGCTCATGACTGGACCAACATGGTCTTGAGATTTTCGGGCTTTGACCTTTGTTAGGGAAGCGATTAAGGAAGGACCGCTATCAATCTTTTTAGGCCTCTTCGAGCGTTTGATGCTTGTTTTTTCCAGGTTCCCATTGCATTTTGCCGCCGTGCCCCTAGTACAGGGCCTACCTTTTTTGAGAACGGGAGAGAGAACAGGGTTTCTCCCAGTTCTCGTTTTGCGAATCTGAAATTTATCTTTCATCCACGATGTTCCGGGAACCGGATCATTTCTACGGATGTTCACAGACCAGCCAGCTTGAGTGCTTCCCACCCAAGCCTCTTGTCCAGGAACAATGTTGCCTGAACCTTTCTTAGGCTTAAATATTGCATGACTGTGTCTGCCAATTTCATGAAGGCAGCTAGGACTCTGTCTAGTCTGACTAGTATCTTCCCTAAAAAGTGTGTTACTTTGTGTAACCTGAATTTTAGATAGGAGGGGAAAGGGGGATTGACTGGAAGCTTCCGATAAACGACTTTCAGGTCTGGTAAGACCATAGGCACCCTTTTCTGCAGCGGTGTCCTTATGTTCAGGAGGATAAACATCCTGGACTTGTTGTTTCATTTGGACTTGTTGAGTGGTGATAAGTCCTGAATGACTCTGAATTTTCTTGAGTCCTTCTCGTAAACACACAACGGCCTTCCCTGGGATTCGGTGGACTAACGTTTCCTTACCACCTGTATGTTCTAGAGCTCTCAGGTAAGCTCCTCCAGGAGGGTTTTGGATAATTGGAGGAGTAGAGGAAATGGTGGTAGAAATATCTCCACCTGTCAACTTAGTCCCATCTTGATTAGGCCATGGACCCAAGGATCGAAGGTCCAGTGATCCTAAAGGAATCTCCCTCCTCCTAGAAGCATTCCTATGCTTCGACTGATCAGTAGGAATCTTTTTTCGACCATCTGTCTGTGATGTTTCGGTTAGTACAACTGTGGATCATTGTTGAACCGCTCGAAATGGATGTCCAGACCTCTCCATCTTCCTTTTAGGTTGGGGACCCACAACCGTAGAAGATTCTCTTTTTGAAAGGATGCCCCACTTTTGGAGAAGTCTTACTTTCTCCCTAGAGGCGTTCTTAATCGCTTCCTTGACTACCTCGTCAGGAAATAGGTCTTTACCCCAGATGTTGGAAGATATCTGCTTCCTTGCATTGTGTTTCGCTGTTGCGTTACCTAACACAAACTCCCTGCATGATCTTCTAGCCTTTATAAAGGCATAAAGGTCTTTTACCAAAGTAGCCATATGAATTTTGGCTAAAACCTTAAGCATTTCTGGCGTATCTTGATGAGCCGAACAGAACTCTATGTAATTCTGTAGAGATAAGGAGGCTGCAAGTCTCTTCTTTGTTTCTTGTTCGCCCTGTAAGAGAAACTCAGATAATTTTGGAAGATTTTCCTTAAATTGTCGACTGGCGATATCCGCCTCAAGTCTTCCTACTGAAAAGGTGACATGGGCCTCCTTCCAGTTCTTCTCCTGTCTGGGAAATGCTAGTGACAGAGGCTCGCACTCTATGAGTGTAGGACACGGTTTACCTGTCTCTATTGCCTCAGTGACATATCTGAAAGCCTTCTCCGTAAAGGGGAATGAAATTGAAGCAGGAGCAAGGAAGGAAGAGTGCTTGTTACCAAGTGTGGATACCTTCGACACCGAGAAACCCGCCTTTTCTATGCAGCTTGATAGGATAGCCTGTGCTTTATCATTGTCGAGAATCATAACCTCCTTTGATTCCATTCCTTTTTCTGATGTTGGTTCATCCTTCAGTCTAATGAAACAGTTCAGGAAAGTGTCAAAGCTTGGCCAGAACTGGATTTTGTCCAAAGGAACAGCACCCATCTTCTCCGAGATGTAGAGTTTGCCATTTAAAATCGGCATTAGCTCCACAAACCTTCAGGGATTGGTTGTGGAGCATGTCAGAAGTTCTTGATCTACGAGTCTTTTGTACGACTCTTTAGGAGCGACAAGTGGAGCTTTACCAAGCTCTACCTTGCTTTTCGCTTCCTGTTTTGTGCTCTGTTTGCACAAATTTTCTACTAGATTCTTGACTTGTGCTCATAACTGGTTCATTCTATCTAAAAGAGGGATAGAAGGCGGAGATATCGTTGTCGTTGGCTCATGAGCCAATTGGGACGGAGACAACTCCAACCCGACATTCTCCCCTTCTTCCCGTGGGCGCTTTTTGCCCTCCTTCCCGAAGGTTATCTGGCCATCGGGAAATTACCTCGTGTCCGGGATACCACTATTTCCTTACTTGCCGTTGGGAATAGTGACCTACGCATCTTGTCATTAGGCAGGTAAGGTCCCGGAGAGATTTTCTGAAAGCCTCTCGTCCAGATGCGTAGTGTGATACGAGCTGCATCCCTAGTCTCCACCGACTTGGGATTCTTGAAACCTTCAGACAATAGGGCCTGACATACTTTGCAGGCCTGCAGGTTCCAATACTGCAGGTGTTCGGAAATAATATTGCAGGGGGCATGAAATCTGCATGCATTATGTCCGTAAAAACACTTACTCTTAGTTTTGCAGAAGACTGCAACACATGACATCTGGCGTTCCTCCTGTAAAGAAAGGAAAACAAAATGAGTATATGATCGATTATCTCACTAATAACCAATAAAACAAAAGTCATATCTTAACAGAATAGCTTAGGATAGCAAGCTATAAAGGGATAGTAGAAGACACATACTTGTGTATCCTTTGCAAGCAAATGCTGGTACCTCCCCTCAGTATTAAGTGATAGGAATTTCCTTTTCGAAGGAATTCCAACTGATAAAAGGGTTTTTTAACCCCTAGGGATAGGGAAGTGAATACTTCACTGTCCCTTTCATACTAAATACTGTGGGGTACGGAAGACCGATTTCTCAGTCAGCTTAACAAAGAAAGGCTATTCCTCCAATGTAAAAGTGGCTGCAGCATAAGCTCACATGAGGATACCAAATATATGCTAGAAATAGTTACTGTATACTGTAGTTTTCTATTTGCAGTATTCACAATATTGCAATATACTGGCTACTGTATAATTATATGTAGTAAGGAAAGGAAAGACATATATTTGTATATATCCCACCCAATTTATTTTCTGTGACCCCCCTTACAAAATTAAGACATAGGGTTTCCTAATCATAGAGACTCGAGGATAAGGGCTCTGCCCTTTAAGGGTTAGAAGTGTAATCTCCAGTCCTTAAAATTTTAATATTGCAGGGTAATCTGAAGACTTATTACTAATCAGAATATTGAAGAATTAAACTTTCAATATGAGAATAGGTTCCACAAATATTTGGGTAGGATCTTCATATATATTGGAAAAGCACTACTAGCATAAAATATACAGAAGCTTTCTATTTACAGTATATCCTATACTGTAAAATACTAACTACCTGTATAAACATATACTGTAGTGCAGCCAGCATGTTGTCAGCATAGCTAGCTAATGCTAGTACATTTAACCTGCTAGCTAAAAGAAAAAGAGATAACATGGAGAACAGGCTACCTAATACTGTATACTGTATATATACAGTAAAAGGGATGTAAAAGTCTACTATTATTACCTTCTCCAGAAAGAAGGTTCAAATGGAAGGGGGAAATATAAAATTCAAGCTTCCATCCAGCTACAGTACTGACGCCAGCAAGGATCTGTCTAAACCTTGCCGGCCGGCACCGCTGGCCAGTACTGCCGGCCGGCAGTGCCGGCCGGCAGTACTAGTACAGTCGGCATGCTGCCGGTTGAGCAGGCACCATTCAGTGCCGGCCTGGTGGGCAGCACCCCGGCAGTAGCCACTGTTGCTAGCAGTTCAAGAAAGACATGAAGAACATTTAGGGACTTCCCACTTACAGCCAACATGCCCAGCAGCTGCCGGCCGGCAGCTGCCCTAGTTGCCTGCCAGCAGTCACCAAGACTGCCGGCCGGCAGCAGTCATGATTGCCGGCCGGCGGCAGTCTTTACTGCCGGCCGGCAGTAGTCTTTACTGCCGGCCGGCAACAAAAATGGCCGGCAGCTCACAGCTGTCATTACTGCCGGCCAACAGATGTTAAGACTGCCAGCCGGCAGCTATCAGCTGAAAGAAGGGGATTCTGGTTGATCCCGGCAACCTACCGGTAACAGCAAGGTTACTGGGATCGCCAACATAAAGGGATAGAAGGGAGGGAAAGAGGGTCCTGTGAAAGGTACTGCAAGAGCCAGCCTTAGCCTGTCCTGCCCCACCTAACAACTCCGTTCCTGCATTTGAACCATCCCAGGCGGTTAAAGAATTCTATTCCTTAGCCTAGGGATAGAATAATACAAATAAGAGGTTGGTAGCACGCTCGCCACCACCTCGGGGTTGGAGTGCCAGTGTCCCCTAAGCATAAGAAGAATTTATTCCTCAGCCTAGGGTCCACTAACACAGGACTAGTCTGCTAGGTCACAGGAGGAAGGGTCATATCGTACAGACCCTTCAGGAGTGGCCTAGTGAGGTCTAGCCTCACTAGGCCTAACGTAGCAAAAGAATTCTATTCAACTTGCCAGGTAGCTACCGACCACAGACTAAAAACTCCGAGATTTTGGCCAAAACCCCAAAAACCTACACCTGCAGTTACGGAGGAAGGCCAGTAAAAAACGTAGGAAAGTCACGCCTGAATTTAAAAATTCGAGGCCGACCCGCTAAGGTTGTATCCTGAGGCTACACTCAGAGGGAAAAGGGATTACCCATAAACTTCCTTTTTGAGAGGGGTAAAGTTCATTTAATTAAAAGAGATATCTATCACTGCCTAATTGAAATCACCGTACACAAGGGTAACCGGGGAGTGTCTAACATATAATAACACGCCTAGGTTAGAAACCTAGAAGAGACGAGATCTCGGTTACCTCACCCACCGAGACTCTAACTATACGATCGACATGGAAAGGAAAAATATGCACAATGTAAATATCTTTACAAGAATATTTTGCCAAAATAGCTAATATAAAAATAATTAATTAATGATATATGTAGCTATTTAAAAACCCGGAGGTCGTTCTGCTAACAAAATAACATACCCAACGAACGACAGCGCTCATAGCGCCTCCAGTACAGGCTAGCTCTAAACACAATAAATTAATCAAATTTTACTGTGAAAAGGAAGCTAAAAAACTATTCATTGTAAAGACCCAATACTCAACTTTCCGAAGGCTAAAGAAGTCGAAGAATGCATAATAAATCCTTGAAAATCGATCGAAAAGTTAGATCAACAGGGAACACCACTAAGCGAAAACGCTACAAAATTGGGAATGTCCGCCATCCTGGGAATGGCGCTGGGGTGGTTGTCAATAGTAGTACGGGAACGGGGGTATCATTGTTACGGCCCCCTTCTATTCTTTTGCCACGTCCCCCCCTCGAAGCGTTAATACTTTTCGGGGCGAAGACTGCTATGTGACGTGTCAAGAATACGTTCTCTGATATACGCGATATCCTTCAGGAAATTTAAGGATATTCGCTCCAGGAGTTAGAATTCTCGGACCCGAAGGGTAATTCTCTGGGAATATCACTGTAGTATATAATATATCCTTTAGAAGGTACCTTAGGAACTACCATCAGGACGATATGGCTTGAGCACAAATATATATATATATATATATATATATATATATATATATATATATATATATATATATATATATATATATATATATATATATCCTATTATTTGTGCTAGCAATCAAAAGGTCGCCGTCAATTTCATTAAAAGCCACTTGCTCTTAATCACATAATGTGATAAAAATAGAAATCCTAAATGACTCCCGCAAATAAATGCATTTTTGATCAAGAAATTGGTGTTTGTATCCGTGTGCTATTATAAGCATGCTGTCCTAACAAATGGTCTTAATATTTTATGAAGTAAACTATATCTAGCTTGTGTCTGTGAGCATAGACTTTAAAGAAACTTAAAAATTCATATTTTGATGAAAAATAAAAGAAAATTAAAACCTCTTTAGTTTTCCTTTCTTTAACAACTAGTACAAAGACTGGTAAAAGAAAATATACTTAAATAATAAAGTACAGAGCATCAGGAAGGAAAATAAATAGGTAAATGTATATAATTAAAAACAAAAAATTTTCCTCAACTCCCGAGGTTTTAACGGAATCTCCACAAGAAGAATTATACCTTCAGTTTCAAACTATTCAGATTTGATGATTCTACCTTTTCTAGCTGACCCCAGCGATGTTAGAAATTTTTATTGAGTATACTGTAATGCTACCAACATTCACCGCGTTGGATTAATATTTGTCTTTGTGTAATATAAATGATAGTATTGTTATAAATTTTTTCTTAGGGAGTGCTATGTACATGGCCAACCCATGTCCTTTTACATTCGAGACTTAAGTATTCTCTTTTTTAGTTCAATTTCTAATCCTTTCCTACCATTTAACTCCTAATATTTTCCTATGGGTATTTATCTCAAATTTACAAAGTCAACGGATATTCCTGCATTGTCATACAACGACTCATGACCATACAGTAATACCGATCTCAATAAATTGATTTTTGGGCTTAGGCCATGTCGTCCTGATGGGAGTTCCTTTATTAGTAGCTTCCTAGGTATATTTGACTACAGCAATATATCCCAGAGAATTTACCGAAGGTATCCAGAATTCTAACTCCTGGAGCGAATATTCCTTAAAATTTAAAAAGGGATATCGCGTATATCAGAGGACGTATTCTCGACACGTCTCATAGCTATCTACACCCCTATAGCATTTTCGCTTCGAGAGGGAAAAGTGGCAAGAATATAGGAGAGTCGTTAAAGAGGCAATGCTCTCGACACTCCTACTGTACTGTAAATAGTGCGCCGAATCGCCACCACGAGGCGCCACCAAGCTATTCTTTCGTTTGTAGCTTTGCTGACCGGTGTTATCCCGTGTTACCTTTCGCTATTTTGGAAGTTTTTCGTCGCTATGATGCCTTCACCAGCTTCAGCAGCTTCTGGAAAGTTGAGTAATATCTTTGGATTGTGTAAATGTAGCTCTTGACAGTTTTACTCTTCGATTGAGATCATAATTAATTAACATAACAAGAGCTATTGCCAACTGGATGGAGTCATGGACGCAGTCGTTCTTCTTGTTCATTTAGTTAGCAAGAACGATTTTCCGGCATTATTTCGCTTTAATAACTTTAGCTATTTAGATATTTAGCTAGGGAATTTTATATTATGTCATTGTTGTCGTGGTTTTGGCTATTTATGAACGAGCCTCACGAGTGCTAGGCTTCGTATCCTAGGCACCTACACACTTCATGCATGATATAACCTTCCTGGTAAGTTTTATTGAAGCTCAGGCAATATTTTATACAATTAAGATATTACTGCATAACATTTTCCTCTTCCAAGATATTATACAATAGAGTTTCGGTGATCGATCCTCTATGCTCCTAGACTTAATAGCCTAGGGGCTTTAGTATACTTTTAAGTCAATACTATCTCTATCGAGATCTAAGAGCAATTCCCCTTCCCTCTGGTCAGCTTAGGCTACCCTCAGTTAACTTTGCTGCGAACTGGGTTCAGGCAAAATTTACTGGGGTGTTTCGTCTCTTTCTCTTAACCACTGACACGGTTTTGAGCTGAGAACGGAAAATCAGAGTAAAGTCTGTGTTAGGCATCCTACTGTCTTGATGAAATGGCTTCCCAAGTCAGGTTAGGTTGCCGTTCAGGAGGCTAGTCCTCCCTAGGCCATACTGGAGGTTCTTTTATATCAATTTCCTCCTTCCTCGGTCTGGCAGACAATCCTGTACTAGTAGATCTTAGTATGAAGAAATGATTTCTTCCTTACTTAAGATCCCTGGTACGAGATTCTGTTCTCTAGTGAGATTGTGTCCGATGGCCGCTCTCTTACTTAACTAACCTAACCCGGGGAATTGATTTCTCATAATTGAGGTTACTTTATGAGATCAGAATCCTTCAAGTTAGGTAATGCTCTAGGGTTTTACCTTACTTATAGGACTTTTACCCCTTCCCCACTGTCTCTTTTGTGTTGGATGAACCATCACCCTTCTGACCATTGTTCTACATTTGACCCTACGGGTAATCTATAGAATTGGCCTGAGGTTCCCTGTCTGCTGCCGGCTGGGCCAGCTGCCGGCAGTTACCCTCATTTCATTGAGTGTGCTCTCCAGTCATCCCTTGGACTGCCTTCCATACCCCATATGAATGGGATATGTTTGACTGGAAGCCCGAATATAATTCCCCCTTCCACTTGCACCCTCTTTCGGGATGTAGGCCGGCAAGGCTGAGCCTTTGCCATCCCCCATCCTCTCTTTCTCTCTGTCTCTCCATATACTGGGCCGGCCGCCGGCAGCTAGTAGCTGTCATCGGCCATGTTGGGTGTCTGTCGGCCGGCAGTTACTCTGCCACCACTTGCCGTGGGTGTCACTGATCGACAACCCAACGACAATGAACATACTATGACCGGCTGCCGGTAACGGGCGGCCGGCAGCCGGCCACCCAAAGTTTATATAGTTGCCGCCGGTTGCCGCCGGGTCCTACTTGATAGAGGGATCCTTCGGCTGCCGGCGGGCACAGCGCCAACTGCCGACCTGCCACCCAATACTTTGAAGACAGTATCTGTTTCAAAGAGCCCAGATTAGGCCCGGCATATGTCTGTTGTCTCAGAGGAGACTGAGAACAATCTCCTAGTGGATGAACTGGAGCAGGAGGATGAGATACCTCCTGAGACTGGAGTTGAGATAACCAAAACGATTTCAGTATCGTTTGCAGTGGCGACTGAACCGACGCCTTTGACTTTTTCCACCGCACCCCAGTTGGATTCTATTACAAGTACGCTACACTCGCTACTGTCCATGGTGCAGGACATTCAGAGGAAATCGTCCGAGAAAAAAGCATCTTTCCGGACGGAGATTTATCAGCTAGTTGCGTCAAGTTTAACCCCGAAGAAGTTAAACATTAAGGACCTCCCCGCCTTCTCTGACGTTAACCCATGGAGGTGCGCAGAGCATATGCCTATATCGAGGGGAAGATCTTTCTCTCAGAGAAACTGGGAACAGTTCCAGTGGAGGAAATCGAATTTTGTCCTAGTAAAGAGGCCTATACGGATTGCTATGTCCATCTGAGGACGGAACCAGCATCCAAGGAGGAAACAGAGCCGAAGGAGACGATTGTCCTTGATCTATTTAAGGCACTGGCGTTATATACAACCACCTTGAAAGAGAGGGCCTTTACTAGTTCCAAGGTGCCGGCTCACAGCAAAAAGCACCCATCCTTTATTGCTGACTCCAAACGTGCCTTCTCCTTATAGACAAAGGGTTTAAGGCAGCCTTAAAGGCAGTTGAGGCAGGGAAACCTTGCCCTACACCTGAAGAGTGTAGACCATTCTCCCTCGCCTTCCAGTCAGAAAAAAAGGATTGGAAGGATGTCCATAACACCTTCACAGTTGGGAATCTAGAGGCAGATATCGCTGGACAGCAGTTCAACGAAGATCTCCCGAAGGTGTCAGAGTTTTTCCTGCACAGAGAACAGGAGACTAAGGAATGTCTCGGTGCTTCCATGTCTCTGCAGATTGGCTTAGAGACTATGGCAAGCATCCCACACACCCAAGATATGTACATGGTCTTTGCCAAATCTCATTTGGCAACAGTCACCAAGGATTTATACAATTTTATTAAAGCCAGAAGGGCTTGTAGGGAGTTTGTGTTCGCTTCTGCTACAGTGAAGCACGAACCAAGGAAGCTGATAGCTTCCAATATCTGGGGAAAAAACCTCTTCCCAAGTGAAGTGGTCAAAGAGGTCGTAGATAAAGCCGCTTCGGAGAATAGGAATCTCCTCTCCAAATGGGGCTTGTCCTCTAAAAGGAAATCTTCCGCTGATGAGGGTCCCCAGCTGAAGAACAAGTAAAAATGACCAAGAGTGCCCTCTCAGCCAGAGCAACAGCAACAGCTTCCCATGGCCACGATGCCCCAGACGGTGGCACAACCAACCACCACCTTTCAACTGGTGACCCAAACGCTGGCGACCCAGTCGCCTGTGTTCACCCCAG
Source organism: Palaemon carinicauda (assembly GCF_036898095.1). Classification (NCBI taxonomy): domain Eukaryota; kingdom Metazoa; phylum Arthropoda; class Malacostraca; order Decapoda; family Palaemonidae; genus Palaemon; species Palaemon carinicauda. Next base: position 31,215,108 of record NC_090748.1, read on the forward strand.
TATTTGAAAGGCAATCAATTACCTTTAAGCCGAAGTCTCGAGGTTCCTCTCGAGGATCCTCCAGATGCCCCCTCAGAGGTAGGGGCAACAGAGGTGGACGTGGCCGAGGAGGCAAGTCCTCCAACCAGCACTCCAAGTGAGATTCTGTCTGTAGGAGGGAGACTTCTCCACTTCCGGGATCGTTGGACCTTCGATCCCTGGGCCCACAGCCTAATCAAGAAAGGACTAGGGTGGAGTTTGAGCTCAACTCCACCAAACTTCCCTCAATTTTTCCAACACTCAACCCCCATACTGGAAGAATATGTTCAGGAACTCTTGAACAAAAGAGTTATACGGAAGGCAAAGTCCATTAGATTTCAAGGAAGGCTATTTTGTGTTTCGAAGAAGGATTCGGAAAAGCTCAGAGTCATTCTGGACTTATCACCACTCAACAATTTCATAGTGAACCACAAGTTCAGAATGTTGACGCTTCAGCACATTTGGACCCTTTTGCCCAGACGTGCATTCGCAGTCTCTATAGACATGACTGATGCATACTGGCATGTTCCAATCAACCGTCAAGTTTCCCCCTACCTAGGGTTCAAACTACATAAAAGAAAGTACGTTTTCAGAGCCATGCCCTTCGGCCTAAACATAGCCCCAAAGGTATTCATAAAGCTTGCGAATGCAGTCATTCATCAACTACGCCTGAAAGGAATCCAGGTGGCAGCCTACCTGGACGATTGGCTGGTGTGGGCAGCATCCGAGGAAGAATGCATGCAAGCCTCCAAGGAAGTGATCCAGTTCCTGGAAAACTTGGGATTCAAGATCAACTTGAAAAAGTCTCTGCTTTCTCCAACTCAAAAGTTCCAGTGGCTGGGTGTCCACTGGGACCTACAGTCACACTGCCTTTCCATTCCATAAAAGAAGAGGAAAGAGATAGCAGGATCTGTCAAAAGACTCCATCAATCCAACAGGATATTAAGAAGGCAACAGGAGAGAGTGTTGGGTCCCTCCAGTTTGCCTCAGTGACAGATCCAGTATTGAGAGCATAATTAAAAGATGCATCAGGAGTTTGGAGAAAATACGCATCAAGCGCTCGAAGAGATCTACAGACCGATACCGAATCGTCTGCGATCACTACTCAAGCCATGATCGGAGGCCAAGAACCTAAGAAACAAGGTACCCTTGAAACCACCTCCTCCAGCAGTCACCGTTCATACGGATGCCTCAAAGGAGGGGTGGGGAGGTCATTTTCATCTTCGGAAAGTCCAAGGAACCTGGTCTCCCCTCTTCAAGTCTTTCCATATCAATTTTCTGGAAGCCATGGCAGTTTTTCTATCTCTGAAAAAGCTAAAACTTCGCTGCTCAATCCACATCCGTTTGGTTCTAGACAGCGAAGTAGTAATGAGATGCCTAAATCGACAAGGCTCGAGATCGCTTAACATAAATCAAGTGATATTGGCCATCCTTCATCTAGCCCAGAAGAAGAGATGGCACTTGTCAGCAGTCCACCTTCAATGGTTTCGCAATGTGACGGCAGACACTCTATCCAGAGTCAACCCGATAGAGTCCGAATGGTCTTTAGACGCAAGATCATTCTCTTTCATTTTGCGCAAAGTCCCAGGACTGCAGATAGACCTCTTCACAACGAGCGATAACAAGAAGCTACCCCGGTATGTAGCCCCGTACGAGGATCTTCTAGCGGAAGTGACAGACGCAATGTCCATAGATTGGAACAGGTGGTCTAAGTTATACCTGTTCCCTCCAACCAACCTTCTGCTGAAAGTCCTCGACAAACTGAGATCCTTTCGGGGGACAGCAGCAGTAGTGACCCAAAAGTGGCCCAACAGCGTTTGGCTCCCTCTGATAACGGAACTACGCCTGAAGCTGATCCCGTTGTCGGAACCAGTTCTGATTCAGCAAGTGCAGATATTGACTGTTTCTGCTTCATCAGAGAAAACCCAGAACCTTCATCTCATGATTTTCTCGCCCTAGCGGTTAAGAAACGGTTTGGGATTTCTAGAGACAATATTAACTTCTTAAAAGAATACAAGTCTAAGTCAACAAGAAGACAATATGAGTCTTCCTGGAAGAAATGGGTGGCCTTTGTCAAGGCGAAGAATCCTGAGGAGATATCTACGGATTTCTGCTTGTCCTTCTTCATCCATCTGCATGAACAAGGTTTAGCAGCTTATACGATTACTACATGTAAATCCGCCCTAGCCAGACCAATACTATACACCTTCCAGGTAGACTTCTCTAATGAAATCTTCAACAAGATTCCTAAAGCCTGCGCTAAACTTCGGCCTGGAGCTCCTCTAAAGCCCATTTTATGGTCTTTGGATAAAGTTCTTCACTTAACTCAACCCTGAACAATGAAGATTGCTCGCTGAAAGACTTGACTCAAAAGGTGATATTCTTTTTTGCACTAGCCTCAGGAGCCAGAGTTAGCGAAATAGTGGCCGTCTCGAGGGATGATGGCCACATTCAGTTCACAGACCGCGGAGAACTGAACCTCTTTCCAGACCCGTCGTTTCTCACCAAGAACGAGCTGCCCACTAAAAGATGGGGTCCCTGGAGAATCTACCCTCTGAAGGAAGAAGCATTCCTCTGCCAAGTGAATTGCTTAAAGGTCTATCTTCATAGAACTTCAGACTTTAAGGGAGGTCAGCTTTTCAGGGGAGAGACTTCTGGTTCAACGTTATCCTTGAAACAAATAAAGGCGAAAATCACCTATTTTATACGCAGAGCGGATCCAGACAGTACACCCGCAGGTCATGATCCGAGAAAAGTTGCCTCGTCTCTGAATTTCTTTCAGACAATGTCGTTTGAAAGCCTGCGTGCTTAGACTGGTTGAAAGTCATCCAGAGTTTTCTTCAAGTACTACGCGAAGCAATTACAAGAAATAAAATTTCATGTGGTAGCGGCAGGTAGTGTTATTAAACCTGCCGCTTGATTACTGCGAAGAACAGTGCACTAATTGGGACTTTTAGTGAAGGGTGTACATGATAGACTTTTAAGGTATATCATGTTGAGTATTGTGTTTAGGAAAACACTATAGACTGTTCTATCTATACAGGTGACATCAAGCACAATAAGCTGACACAAGTGCCAGGCATTCATATATGCACAGTGTTCCTAGTAATAACAGCATACATAGTGAAATATTATATTTCACTTCAAGTGGCTAATGTTTCCTTTTCAGGTGAAATTTATTTATTTTCTGTTATTACTGTTTATGCTTTTACGCAGAATTGTTCAGCGTAAGATGTAATTGATTACAACCATGATTTCTATTTTTGTAATAAACAATAGAAGGAATCTTGCGTCTCTTTCACCTCAAACATTCGAAATTACGTATAAATCAGAGCATCCTTGATTCTCTTGATATTTAAGGAAATATTGGGGAACTAGGGTTTCTACCATTCCAAGCAAACAGGTAAGAACTGATTGTACTAACTGTTTATTTTACTGATTTAAGGTTTCCTACATGGATACAAACCTGTCTGTCTCTTTATATCCAGACTTGGGAGGATTCAGTAACCTATACCGGACTATAACATATAAGTACAAACTAGGCTTTACGTATATAAAGACACTAACATACATACTGTTTGCTGGATTGTTCCTTGAACTCACAATACTCGGGATTTTTCCTAAAGTCTACCTAGACTTTTCCCTGTAGGAGGCAGGAAGAACTGACATATTTTATGATCAGTTAATTGATGTATAGCGGTAACATCAACTGTCTCTGGTCCAGAAGACCAAATAGGAAATATTTATCTCGAGATAATGGCACTATTGAAAATCCACAGATACATTAATGCTCTGGTAAACTTCCATCAGGACGACATGGCCTGAGCCCAAAAAACGGATTTTGAGCCAAGCGAAAAATCTATTTTTGGGGGAGGTAGACATGTCGTCCTGATGGACCCACCCTCTTTTTGACAAAGGGATAAAGAATCCCTCCCTATGGTAATGTATCTGCAACACCTACAAAGCTACGAAGAATGGCTTGGTGGCGCCTCGCGGTGGCGATTCGGCACAATATTTACAGTACAGTAGGAGTGTCGAGAGCATCGCCTCTTTAACGACTCTCCTATATTCTTGCCACTTTTCCCTCTCGAAGCGAAAACGCTATTGGGGGTGTAGATAGCTGTGAGACATGTCAAGAATACGCGATATCCCTTTTTAAATTTTAAGGGATATTCGGTCCAGGAGTTAGAATTCTGGATACCTTCGGTAAATTCTCTTGGATATATCACTATAGTCAAATATACCTAGGAAGCTACTAATGAAGGAACATCCATCAGGACGACATGGCTACCTCACCCAAAAATAGATTTTTCGCTTCGCTCAAAATCCGTTAAATAGCCTGATTTTCTATGTAATTTCAGCTGATATGAATTCCAAATTTTACTTAACCTGGCCATTGTCGGATTTGCTTTTTCCTCTCTTTAATTAAACTTCAAATCTAAAGACCCTGTATTAGATATGACAGTTCCGAAATATTTGAATGATTCTACCTGATTAAACCTTTGTCATTTCAATGTTATTTCATCTTCCATTGTATATTCCGTTCTCTTCATCTCTTACTTCTATATATCGCGAGTCCAACCTCATGTGATATTTCATTTATTCTGGTAAGCAAGCATTGCAAATCCTATGATGTTCAGCTAATAAGAACAGTGTCATCAACAATCCAGTCCCATACTTCTCCACCATCTCCAACTGATCTACACATTACAAACTCCACGAGGAGGATAAACAGCATAAGTGACAACACATTCCCATGGAGTACTCCACTACTCACCGGAAATTGAATCGATAGGACTCCACTACCATTAACTTAACACTTGTTATGCTCATGAACAAAATCAATGAAATTTACATATATAGACTCCACAAAATTGGTCGTTGCACACTATCAACGGCTTTTTTATAGTCCACAACTGCCATTAAGAGTGGATTTCTATATTCTGAATATTTCTGTAAAACATGTCTTATAATGAAAATTTTGTCAGTACAACTTCTACATTTTCCAAATCCTGCTTGTTCATCACTGAGCTTTTCATTAACATTTCTCGCCAGTCTCTTTATAATAATCATTCTGAATTATATATTTTCATGACAACTGACGTAGGTGTGATTCCTCTAATTATTGCAATCAGTCAGGTCTTCCTTTTTTATCCATTTCCACTAACAACTAGTTCCCATTTATCAGGTTTTGCCTCTACATGTTATGTACACTACTAAAAATTAATCTTGTAAGTATTCTGGGAGTTAATTCGTTTTCCGCTGATATCATCTCAGCAGTTATTCATCGTATACAGGGGATATCCATATCATGAGTGTCTTAATGATAGCTTTGAATTCAAACACACCGAATTAATTCAAGGGCACATCAAGGCCTTGCTCAGCTTCAGGTATATCAATCAAATTACTCCCTTCCTATCTCCTATTCATGACCCTACTAAAGTGTTCCATCCAACCTTGTCTTTCTCCATCCTCTGTTGTTATAACCGATCCATCTCTCTTTTTGGTGGATATATGCTTTTTCTTTGTCCACCTAGAGATTTCATTTATAATTCTATGATCATTTCTTACACCATAGACACTCCCCAAATTCATAACATTGTCAGCCTTATCTATTTTCCTGTCTGAATAATTCTCTTCAGTCATTCCTGGCTTTTCTGTTAACCTCACTATCAAAACTGATAAACTTTCTTTGCTTTCTCGAAACCTATTAACAATCAATCTCTTTTTTTTTTTTCCATTTTCATAGTGACCCAAGTATCATTTGATATCCATGGTTTCATCCTTGTAACTGCATGTGCCCTATTTTCACTAAAACCTGACCGATATATTTTCTCAATAACACACCATTCTTCGTTAATTGCCTTCTCTTCGTTTCTAAATAACT
>NC_090748.1:31226012-31231012 GCF_036898095.1 Palaemon carinicauda
TTTTCTTTTCGGGAAATTCCTGATTTCATGTCTTGAAGAATTTAAGTAGAATGTTTTCCTGAGGAGACAAACGAAGCCACGTTATGATTGTCTTTACCTCAAAAAGTCTAACAATCATTTTTGTATTCCCGTTTAATAGGTTACAGCAATTACAGATTAATCTTAATGAAGGATATCATATATATATATATATATATATATACATATATACAAATTTATATATACTGTATATATGCATATATATAAATTATATATATATATATATATATATATGGATTAATATCAACACAACATCGTGTTCAAATAGAAATAAATTTCTACCTCATACCTGGGATCGAACGCTAGCCCCTTCTAATGAGAGGCCAGGTCGAAACCAACCATGTCACGAGAGCCCATAAAAAGAATTGGAACCTGACCGCTACCTAGCTGTCCGAGGATTTACCTGGCGAGACATCAGTCTCTTACCAGCGAGTTTTACCCAATATATATATATATATATATATATACTTTATATATATATATATATATATGTACAGTATATATATAGAATATATATATATATATATATATACTGTACATATATATTTATATATATACACACACATATATATATATATATATATGTATGTATGTATATATATATATATATAATATATATATATGTATATATATATATATATATATGTATGTATATATATATATATATATGTGTGTGTGTGTGTGTGTGTGTGTGTGTGTGTGTGTGTGTGTGTGTGTTTGTAAGTGTATGCAAAAATTACATCAGTTTATCTAGAGACGTCGAATTTTATCAATGCACACATATGCTCAAATATATCTGTAACATTTTATTTTATTAAAAAATGAAACCGAAAAGTGTTTAATGTTTAGAATTTCAGACTCTCTTTATATCCTCGACTCACTTCCGAGACATTTCAACGCCAAATTTATGTTGACCCAGAAAATTAGTAGGTTGATGAAAATTAGGAAATAAGAAAGTTTTACGATCATTAGGGAAAATATTTTCCAGACTTTGCCCATAAGAAAAAAAAAAACTAATAATAAAATTATGGAAAAATCAAAATCATTTAATTCTTATTTGGTGAGTAGATAAACATTCAAATGAAGCATCTAAAGTAATTATCCTTTTTGATCATCAGTGATCCAATAAAAACATTGATATAAAATGTTAGCTCATTTACAAATAATATTATATGACGTTCCTACAGTAAACATTCAAATATATGCTAATTTCATTTCAATTCCGTATGATGAGAAAGCAAATTAGTTTCATGATTATAGATAGAAATTTATGCTGGCATAATTTGAAATGATTCCATGCCAACATGTTGGACGAATTGGCCTTTTCTTTACATTCCATTAAAAGGCCATAATTAAATCAAATAATTTCAAATATTTCCAATAGATTTTATTACTTTTTCATAGAACAAAAAAGCAAATTATACATCAATTGTTAAAAAAATCCCCTGAAAATATTCTTGGTCTTTTTAAAAATGCAAATTATACAGCAGAGTTGTGATATATATATATATATATATATATATATATCACCTGATTTCATTTATAGAGCAAAAACAATGTGTATGCAGTGATGGTATATCCTATCCCTTATTGTTGTATACTATGTACAGAACATATATACTCTCTACATACTGTATAATAGTCTTTCGTACTGTATATTATTGAACACTTCCGGTATCCATAAATAAAATATATAGTACTATAATCGTACGGATACTATAGGATATATGTATGTAGTCTATTGTAATGTGTATAAACGCTAAGTACATGGCATACAAAACATATACCCCACATATCAAAATAAAGTAGCAAAGTAATATAACAGTACCTACTAGTGCTTATTAAAATGCTACCAGCAACTTTACGCTACTCGGGTACTTACTTACTGACTGTTATATTAATCTTGTAGCTGTCATTACTTCGTGGAGGATAATATAGTGATGACATTCTTCGGAGCATTACATTATAAAATGAAGGGATAATGGAGTAGTCATCAAGTGTTACTTGACAAATGTTGATGAGAATTGGAAGCTATGAATTTTATAGTCGTGAATATGCAGTTTGAGAAAAGAAGTCATCGGGTAACATAAGAATTTAGAAAAAAAAAATGACTAGAATTTATTAGGTTCTGGTTAGGAAGAAGGACAAGGAAATTATTGTAAAATTATTCGGAATGATTTTGTTGTAGCTCAACATGAACTGAAAATGGTAGATTTTAGATTAAAAGAAATAATGAAAAGAAAAGGTACGAACAAGTGGAGAATCTTCCAAAGACGAGAAGTCGAGGAATAAACAGAAAATAGGTATTTGAAAATGAAATATATAAGTATTCTGGAAAGATTTAAATGGAATATTATGAAAGTTATTATGGTGTTGGCAGCATTAGAGATGTGGGGGAGAAATAGAAAAATACTAAAAAGAAAAATAAAAGAAACAAGATGGTAGAATCCAGAAACTCGAATAGGTTTGTAGGAAAATAGTATGGACGTACTAAGGTAAAAAGAAGATAACAGCTACGAAACTAGTGAAGGATGTTAGTGGATAAATTCAGATTTGATTCCAGTGGTACAATGAGGAGCAGGTGATCACTACCAATATCTGCACCTCTGTAGCTTCTTACATTTCTCCTCCTTTTTTATTGATGGCTATGTGATCTATTTGATTTTTGTAACTGCCACACGGTGATGCCATGTATATTTGTGAATGAACGTCTTCTGGAAAAGAGTGCATCTAATGAATATATATACACACACACACACGCACACACACACACACACACATATATATATATATATATATATATATATATATATATATATATATATATATATATATACTGTATATATGTGTGTGTGCGTGTGTGTGTGTTACGTGTGTGTTTGAATGTTTGCGTGTGTCGTAAATATTTATTACTTATACATTAATGATTAGATAGGGCGAATGAACTCGATAAATTTCAACATAATAAAATCTGCACAGATAACACATCTTAGAATTAAAAAACCTACAGCATCACTTCAACTTTAGTAATGACTACAATTCTACTTAATTCCTAACAGTTAATGTGCATATATAGTTATGATGAATAGTTAAATTTTGCATATACTGAAAAAAAAAGGATGAAAATTAAGAATTGCATATTAAATGTTGAATGCGTTTCTGAGATTGTAAATATACCTTAGATTAACTCTAAGGTAATTTTGTGTCAGTTGAATATGCATGATCAGTTGTCAGCATGAATTCGAATGGGATGTCTTGTTCAAAATTATTTCTTCCAAGTGTTAAAGATCAGAATTAGACTTGAATATGCCACCAGAAGTCAGTACTAGGATGTTATTCACATAAGTTCATTAACAAGACAAGAATAATAATTAACACTTTCACAATGCCTTCTATTGTCACCCCTCGTCAGGGACGATAAAAATCAGTAAGAATAAAGAAGTTGCTGTACAGAAATCCCTTGATTGTGGTCAAGAAGTTCGTATGATTGGCCTTGATTTTGTTGCTGCCTTTGACCGTGTTAATCATGAGGCCCTTGTTTTCAAACTCAAACCGTTGTGAGTGGGTGGGTCGTTTCTTAGCATTATTATTGATTTTTTAAGTAACAGATCTAAAAGAGTTGTTGTTGATGAGCACCAAAGTGAGTATAGGAATGTGATATCCTGTGTTCCACAGGGTAGTGTTCTTGGCCCATTACTTTTCATACTAAATACTGTACACGTGACATGTGGTTGGGCCTAGAAAACAAGCTTGTTGCATATGCAGATGATGCTACTCTCTTTGCATCAATTCCATCCCCTGAATGTAGATCTGGGGTTGGTGAGTCCCTTAATAGAGATTTAGCTAAAATTAGTGCATGTTGCAAATTATGGGGTATGAAGTTGAATCCTAACAAAACTCAAAGTATGATTGTAAGTAGGACAAGGACGGTGGCTTCTCATCATCCGGATCTCAGTATTGATAATGATTCTTTAAATTTGTATGGCTTAAAATTCTAGGTGTGATTCTCGACAGCAAATTTACTTTTGAGAAACACATTAGGTCTGTGTCTTTTTTAATTGCACAAAAAATCGGCTTATTGAGAAAGTCTTACAAGATTTTCGGTGATCAATCTTTTCTGAAGAAGTGTTTTAATTCTTTCATTCTACCTTGTTTTGAATATTGTTCTCCTATCTGGTGTTCAGCTGCTGATTCTCATCTTAATTTGATGGATAGAAACTTACAGTCTATTAAATTTCTTATTCCTGATCTAGATATTAATCTTTGGCACAGTCGTTCAATTAGTTCATTATGCATGTTGCATAAGATTTTTCATAACTCTGACCATCCTTTAAATTCAGATCTCCCTGGACAATTCTCTACTGTTCGTAATACTAGACAGGCAGTTAATTCTAATAACCAAGCCTTCTCCATCATGATGCTCAATACTACACAGTATTCTAGAAGTTTTATTCCAGCTGTTACCAAGTTGTGGAATGATCTTTCTAACAGGGTAGTTGAATCAGTAGAACTTCAAAAGTTCAAAGTTGGAGTAAATGTTTTTATGTTGACCAGGCTGACATGAGTCGTTTTATAGTTTACATATGACATATCTGTGTTTGACATAGTTAATAGTTTATATAGGACATTTCAGTTTTGACGTTGTTACTGTTTTAGAATGATTTATTTTTTAACATATTTTAATCATTTATTTATTTCCTTTCCTCGATAGGCTATTCTTCCCTATTGGAGCCCTTGGGCTTATAGCATCTTGCTTTTCCAAGTAGGGTTGTAGGCTGGCTAGTAAGAATAATAATAATAATAATAATAATAATAATAATAATAATAATAATAATAATAATAATAATAATAATAATAATAATACCGGATTAAGTCTAAGTAGGTCTTTTAAGGTCTCACTGTAAATGTCTGTGAGTCTCCCTCTTCTCATGACTTGGTCTCTATTTGTAATCTACTAAAAT
>NC_090748.1:31238512-31246012 GCF_036898095.1 Palaemon carinicauda
TGTGTGTGTGTGTATTGATACATTACTCTATGGATTCTCTTACCAGCGTCGGGATCAGAGTCCTAAGGCAAAATCACACAAAGACAATAGTATCTGACTGGCTGGGAATCTTCCCCTGGCCCAGGACACATGTATGACAGTGACCATACCATTTATCCACGTGGCTCGATTCCCTGCTGGTCAGATGCTATTGACTTTGAGTGGTTTCGCCTTGTGACTCTGATCCCGAGGTTGGTAAAAAAATTCACATGTTAATGTATTGAAATATATGGTTTATGTAAATATGAAAAAAACACGTATAAATGTTGAATATTTATCATATATATATATATATATATATATATATATATATATATATATATATATATATACTGTATATATTTATATACATGCATATATATATAAATAAATATATATATATATATATATATATATATATATATATATATATATATATATATATATAAATATATATATATATATACATATATATATATATATATGCAATTATATATATATATATATATATATATATATATGTATATATACATATATATATATATATATATATATATATATATATAAATATATATATATATATATATATATGTATATATATATATATATATATGCAATTATATATATATATATATATATATATATATATATATATATATATATATATATATATATATATATACATATATATATATATATATATATATATATATGTATATATATATATATATATATATATATATATATATATATATATATATATATATATATATATATATATATATATGTATATATACATATATATATATATATATATATATATATATGCATTTATATATATATATATATATATATATATATATATATATATATATATATATATATATATACTGTATATGTAAATATATATATATATATATATATATATATATATATATATATATACATACATATATATATATATATATATATATATATATATATATATATATATATATATATATATATATATATATATATATTATATATATATATATATATATATATATATATGTATATATATATATATATATATATATATATATATATATATATATATATATATATATATATATATATATATATATATATATATATTTATATGATCATCATCATAACAATCACTGTAGAAGAAAGGCTGCAGACGTATCATTGAACTCGAGTCTGTTTATGGTCTTTCTATGCCAGGCTATACATGCAAAGTTTCTTAGTCTGTCAATCCATCCTCTACTATTCTTTCCCCTTCTGGTTTTGCAATCTTTAGGGACAAATTCTTTTTTTTTGTAGCCTATCTATTCTATTAACCATTATATTAGTCTTATTCATAATAATTTCCATTCACACATTTCTACTTAATTTAATATTCGATCATGTTTTGTTATTTTTCCTATAATTCAGTAAACAGAACTTTGTCATCAGCAAATATTAAGCCCTTTTAGGTTTGCAGTGAAGGAAGAAGGAGAGATGGGGTTTCCCTCTTTAACTCATTTGTCAATCAGATACTTTTCACTTTCTTGATGTAGTTTTAAAATTGCAGTGACTAGGTGGCAACCACCCACATATACCACCCCTTTCTTATGCCCCATCCACCGACCTCTCCAGCCTTTATCGACGCCTATTTCCTGCAGTTATGCTACTACCATTCAATATTCGGGGCTGCTGCGAAGAAATGTGCGAATGGTTGTCAGCGGCCTAAACCTGTGTGAGTAGGCTATCACTTGCGGTGGTGGCCTGCTGTTTCCCTTTTTTTTTTTATGACACAGGTAAGGGCGTGCCATTTTTGGTAGACATGGGTGCTTGCCGTTCTCTTCTGCCAAGACCACAATCCACGACACAACATTGTCTATGTAAATATGCAGATTTGGGATAACCACCAATGGTTATAAAACTCTCACATTATCGTTTTGAAATGTTAAATATATTTGGAAGTTTCTCGTTGCAGACATCACATTACCAATTCACAGTGTAGATTTCCTATCACACTTCTAACTCCTGGTCTATGTACTCATTGTCGGTTAGTCAATCTGGATCCATACTCCTCAACACCTCTCCAACCTGCCACCTCCAACATTGCTATTAATATCAGTGCACCCACGATGCCTACACCCACCTCCTCTCCTCGTACCCAGAATTTTTTCATCCAGAACTTTGTCAAACACCCATGGTTCCCGTAAAACACAGTATTCATTACCATATAAAGACTACAGGGTCCCACTGTTCACCAGAATCAGACAGCTGTTACTGGATTGTTTGGCAGAGGCTCAACAAATGTTTGCCAAAATGGAAGAAATGGGCCTTTGCCAAAAGGCCTCAAGCCCATAATTATCACCCTTACACATTGTCCCGAAGAAAGGTGGCTTTTTGCATGCATGTTGGGATTACAGGTACCTGAACAGGAAGAAAGAACCGGATCACTAATCCCTACAAAACATCACAGATGTGACCTCCTACTAGCACAAAATGAAGGTTTTCTTCACTCTCGAAGTCCTGAAGGGGTATTATCAAGTGCCCATGAACTAAGAGGACATCCACAAGACTACTATCACCACCACATTTGGTACACACTTTCAATTACTCCTGTTTCAGCCTTCATAATGCTGGGCCTACTTTCCAACGTCTCAGAGACGGCATATTAGGGGACCTCCCGTTCTGTGTATGTGGACGCCATACTTGCGTTCTCTTTCCCATAATCTATGCATCGTTCTCGACCGCCTAGAATAGTACGGCTTTATAGTCTGGTACAACAAGTGTACTTTTGGCGTCAACAAAGTATCGTGTTGGAGCACCGCATCAATCCTGAAGAAGTCCGACACCTTGCTGAGAAGGTAGCAGCCGTTCAGAGCTTCCCCACGCCCTCGATCTCCAAAACACTGCAAAAGTTCTTGGGTATGATTAACTATTATCACCGTTTCCTGCCATTCATCACAACCACTCTTGACCCCCTCAAGAGCAAGCCAAAACACATGCAAGGCAAAGAATACCCTATCAACTGCTGGTGCTCTTACTTTCCCTAGGCCACATTTACCTCTCATTTCTCCATCGCTGACAGCTAAGTCGCGACTAGCGCAGATCCTAGAGCAGGTGGTCAATGTCTCGCCCAGCGCATTGGCTTTCTTCAATAATAAACTGTCCAAGGCGGAATGTGTCTACTCTACCTTTGATTGCGAATTCATGGTGGTTTACTTGGTTGTCTGTCACTTTTACCACTTCCAAGAGGGTACGCCCTTCGTTATTCTCTTGGACCACATGCCACTGGTGCATACCTTCACTCGGCAGTCCGATGTCTGGTCTGGCCGTCAACAACGAAATCTTTCTGCCATGTCTGATTATAATTGTACCCTTAAGCAAATCCCTGGGAAAATGAAATCCATTGCCGATGCCCTGTCAAGAAACACAATGGCTGCCATTCACCTGGGATTAGATAACAACGCCTCTGCAGAAGCCTAATAAGAAGATCTAGAGTATCAATCATGTAGGACATCCAGTGTATCCCTCCCTTGGCAGGACTTCCTGCTCGACGACTTCATCGTCACCGTCCCCTGTGGCATCAGTACTCATAGACCTACGCCTTGGATACCTTTTCCAATGTGCCGACAGATGTCTGATTTCCTCCATGGCCTTTCACATCCTGTGTGCCGTTCTACTGCACAGCTACTGAAGACAAAGTTCATTTGGCATGGTATTACTAAGGATCCTAAGGGTTGGGTATACAGTGAGCCCCCGCTACTTCGCGGTTCAACCATCGCGGATTCACCACTTCCTGGATTTTTTTCATAACGCATGTATATACAAAAATCGCGGATTTTCCGGAAATTTCGAAAATACCGCGATGTGTCCGATGGTGCGAGATTGGAGAAAGTAAGGAAAATTGAATCATGATTGATTTTCAATATAAATGAAACTTTTGAGGAGCAACAAAGATATCATTTGTTAGAGAGATAGAGAGAGGTAAGGAATGGGAGGGTAGTGAAAAGTAGCCCAGAGAGAGAGAGAGAGAGAGAGAGAGAGAGAGAGAGAGAGAGAGAGGAGAGAGAGAGAGAGAGAGAGAGAGAATGTGTGTGTGTGTGTTGTTTTAAATGTAACAAACAAAAAAAATTTTATAGGTTATAACACATTGGTGCTTATGTAATATCAACTGTATACTGTAGACTGTTTGAATAATTTAAGAAATGGTATAAAACGATACTTGTTAGTGTATTCGTACACTCTCAAGAGCGGCAGCTAGAGGTCAGCTGATCTAATCACAGCCAAAAGTAAAACAAAAAAGAAGTCAACAATACTAGATTTTTAAAACACACCCGAAATTTAAAAACAAAAGTACACGCTTTCTTAATGTGCAATTAACTATTTAAAGAGTAGCAATTTTCTAGAATAAAATGATGCTTCCCAAAAAATAATGGTTTGCTGATGAAATCGGATGCCATATTTTTAGCAACGATTGAAATGGATGTAAACTCGGCATAATTTTTTCGTTTCGTATTTAATGGACACTAAGAAAACTAATTTTAGTTTCTTCATCTATATGTAAGCATTGTATAACACGAAGAGAGAGAGAGAGAGAGAGAGAGAGAGAGAGAAGAGAGAGAGAGGAGAGAGAGAGAGAGAGAGAGAATGAATCAGCTGTTGTAATGGAATGCCGTGTTTTTGTTTCGTGAGAATTTCATCGCCACGACTATAACAACAACATACTGTACTGAACTTTACAGTATTATACAGACTACTGTAATATGACAAAGTAAAATATTTGTAATAACCTATTATATATGAAATGGGGCTATTTTTTTTTTAAATTTACATTTACGTACGTAAAAACAACTCTACTCTCTCTCTCTCTCTCTCTCTCTCTCTCTCTCTCATCTCTCTCTCTCTCTCTCTCTCTCTCTCTCTCTTTCGTAAATTGTTTTCCCTGCTTTGCTACGTATGTATGATTTTATATAGATATGGTAAATAATATTTGTAATAACATATTTTCTGACAGCTTTTACTGTAATATCATTATTTATCACTTTCATCATGCGCGTTAAATGCCTTCGTTTGTTTACTGAGCGTACTTTATGACGCCGTCGTTTCAAGGGTGGGGGGGGTCATAAAGAAAAACATTTCATTTGGAAGTCCTAAGAAAAATTAAGTAAAACATTGGTAGGTAATAACAAAATCAACATACTGTACTGAATAATCAATATAATCGATGCAAAAACTAACCTATACACAGATGTGTAAATGCGTTTGTTTCTTCATTATGATCAGAGATAAACGTAAACAAAATATTGGTTGCCATTTTTTATCGTGCTTTTTGACGTGTTTAGGAAACGCATGATATAAAATCGCCTTTAATATTTGTGCCTGTTTTAGTTTAAGGTACTGTAGTACATGCATTAAGTGTTCTGTACATTAAAGGGTAGTTTGTTAACAGTACTACGTACAAGGGAAGGTTTTAAAAGTCTGAATATACATGTTAAATAAATAGGTAAATATGGTTTCACTACTTCGCGGATTTTCACCTATCGCGATCGGGTCTGGAACCTATCTACCGCGATAAACGAGGGTTCACTGTATGCCTGTATTCCATGCCGAACCTGAGAAGTATATGGATACATAGATTCAGGAGTGGGCACCTTTCATCAACCTCAGCGGTACTTTGCTTACATTCACGTCAATGTTGTAAGTTCCTTACCCACATCACAACAACATTGTTACCTGTTTAATGTAGTGAACAGCTTCACTTGTTGGCCTGAAGCTATTCCCGTGGAAAATGCATCGTCTGCCTGATGTACATATGCCTTACTCTCAGGATATTTAGCCAGATTTGGTATCCTTGAGCATATTACTTACGACAGAGGTACCACTTCCACCTGTTCAATTGTGGACATCATTAGCAAATTTCATTAGTATCCTCCTTCATCACACAACCCTCAAAGCTGCTTTGATATCATGTTGCTTGGACTCCCAACTGATTTACCCAGCTGCTTTGGGTCATCCTGGGAATAATGACTACTCCTAAAGAACCCCTGGATGTCTCGACAGCTGAAATTCTGTATGACGACCAAACTTTTTCCATATGCAACCTCTTCCGATAATCTCCAGCACCTACGTCACGCTGTGTGAAAATTTATTCCATCCTGCCACACTCAAGAGCCCCCAGCTAAGCATCAAATACCGCCAGATTTGCAGTCAAAAAAGCATGTTTTCCTGCATAACAAAACTAGCAAGCCACCATTATATGGGCCCTTACTCGGGACCTTTCATAATCTGTCATACGCCAAAAGCATTCCTCCTCAATATGAGAGGGAAAGAAAAACTGGGTTTCCTTTGATTGCCTAATGCATGCATATCTCCTGCCAGATGACCCTTGTATGGTACGCCCTCTCAAGGGTGTTTTTTACAGGGTGAGCCATGTCTCTTACGTGTATCACACACGCTCATACAGTGTAACTTGCTCATTCTTGTATTTTCCAGCACCATTGTGTTTGAATTTTATTGCTTTTCTTGACTAGAAGTGGTTGTATAAATACTCAAGCTCCGACCAATTAAGGTTCAGTTGAAATCATGAGAGTCTCTCTGTTGTAACCTAACAGTTTGCCATCACAACTTCCTGTATAGATATTCCCAAATAATCTAATATTATATTCATCTATTTCTTGTCTTTGAAGTACTTTCTTTAGTGCTGAGGTTTTCAGAGAATGAAAAATATATAGTCCATAAATCCCATACATAGTGCTTTATCATACCCTTTGGATTTTTTTTATTAGGTGATTAACTGCATGGAACTGGTCAGTTGTTGAACATACTCTTCTAAAGGTAATCTGCCTCTCTACATTAAGTAAAGTTTAGCTGACTTTGTGTTCCACTCAATATGATCTTTTTTTTTTTTAAATATTTCATACGTTGCTGAGAGTAACATTAATGGATAGTGTTTTTTTTTTCATATCTTGTGTCTCTTTTTTTGTGGTATCAGTATAGAAATAAATTTTATCTAAACTGTAATTATAGAGCATTATTGTTAATATTTTGTATAGAGTTCAGCTAGTTTTACTGCTATGAAATCTACTCCTTCCATTATTAAGTTAATTGTTTGACCATCTTCTGTTGTTTTCCCTATTTACATACCGTTTAAAGCTTTCTTTATTAGCCTATTGTTACTTTTAGTACTGGCTTGGGGGTTTTCATGATTTCCTTTGGCTAATTTATTTATAATGTCACCACTGTGTCTACCATTGCATAGAAATCCTTTACTGTTTTTATCACTCCCACCTCCACATCTTTTGTTGATAATTTTATCTTTTTCAACCTCCAAATCAAAACTCTCTCTCTCTCTCTCTATATATATATATATATATATATATATATATATATATATATATATATATATATATATATATATATATATATATATATATATATCTTCTTTTTCTTTTTCTTCTTTGTCTACATCTTTTCCCACTT
>NC_090748.1:31253512-31258512 GCF_036898095.1 Palaemon carinicauda
TATATCTTCCTAACTATGTATTTAGGATGATTTTATTAATTTTATTAATTTTACATATGATATAATTGCAGATAGGCTGAAGATGACATAAGTTATGTCGAAAGCTCCCGAATAAAGATGATGATAGCAGCATTGACTATTTTATTCATACATAAATTGCGATTCCCAAGAGGAACCCATCTATCAACTATATATATATATATATATATATATATATATATATATATATATATACATGTATATGTGTATATATATATATATATATATATATATATATATATATATATATATATATATATATATATATATATATATATATATATATATATATATATATGCGTATATATATGTATATATATACATATATCTGCATTTTATATATATATATATATATATATATATATATATATTTATATGTATACATACATATATATATATATATATATATATATATATATGTATATATATATATATATATATATATATATATATATATATATACATATATATATATATATATATATATATACATTATATATATATATATATATATATATATATATATATATATATATATATATATATATATATATAAGATTAGTAGCATGAATATAATATATAAACTTCTACTGATTAGTGATTGATACATTCCGTTACATGCCAAATTTTTCTTCGCCTCTATAAATATTATGCACATAACGATTTTCCGCCCGATTTTTCCATTGTCCTTACTATTCATGTGACAGGGATTGGTATAAAGTAAGGATATACATGCATATTCATTCTTTTTTTCTTTCAATAAGACTTTAATCCTTTGATAGACACTACTTTAGCTAACAAAAAAAAAAATCAGAATAAAAACAGTGTTTTTACCGTCGATCTGCTGAATTCATGACGGTCCTACTGAGTAGAAAACATTAATATCTTCAAAGCTTCTTCAAATATATACAGTGAGAGATTGACTATTCTATTTAATCTTTCGCCATATCTCTATTAGATCTCTTCATATTCAGATTCTTTAAAAATATGATTCCAGACAACTGTACTTAAATGGTCACCAGTTGTCCTCATCCGAAGAGTGTATTGGAAGAATATCCAAACCATTTTGTTTTTTAATCAATTCTAATTTTTCCTCTAATTTATATTGAATCGTAAATATCTTATAAATCAACCCTTTTTCGAAATATTCCCTAAATACTGATAAATATTCACCTTTCATTTGTAAACTGAAAAGTCAGTTTCTTGCTGAATTAGGAGTAACAAATCTAATCTGATTTTGAATTACATAATTGTTTAACTTGTTTCGGTTCTTTATAATTAGCATCAAAGCAAGATTTAAGTTTACTACACTTGCCAGAGTTAAAAAAGAAAAAACGCTTATTTGATAATGACGTTTCTCTTCCTTATAATAATAATAATAATAATAATAATAATAATAATAATAATAATAATAATAATAATAATAATTATTATTATTATTATTATTATTATTATTATTATTATTATTTCTAAAAAGAAATATTTATCTATATACTCTTTATTATCTCCCCTTTTTATATCTCATGCATGTCCCTACTATCTAAATAGACAACATAATAATTTTCTGATTATTTTGCCAGGTGGGGTGGACTACGTGCCCAGGTAGCCCCCTCCCTGAAGACACAATGATACACATTCAATTTATGATAAAGGAAAATTATTTATTATGGGTTTGTATTTCATAATACCTTTTTTTTTTTCCTAAAGCACATGCAAAGAGTTTAAGAGGCCCACATGATTAAAATTAGAAAAACCTCATTGCTAATCATATATTTCAATAGCAAGAAATCGGAGATATCTTACAGCTAATTGTTGATCCATGTATGCATGTATATATGTGCGTATGTATGTGTGTATGTATGTATGTATGTATTTATATATGCATGTAAGAGAAATTATAACACAAACATTAACAGTGAAAAGTCTTTATATAATAATGAATTATCAGACGAACTCTTTGAAATAAGAATAATGAAATGGCAGTAATGTTGATAAGGGAATTAATAACCATGAAAGGAACATAATTATAAAAAGGCATAATCTTCAACTTAGCTTAGTAATATGTTCTTAGTCTTAATTTAACATGGCACTACCGTTGACTGAAAGAATATAGTTAGAGCGCACAGCCACTTCACACACACACGCACACACACACAAACACACATATTAAGAGCGTTAAGCAAACCCAAATACTGAGAAATTCAATAAAATTAGGGTGGAGGCATGATAGTCAAGTTCCTTGTGGGTCGTGCCCAAAACCCTGAAATAGATGATGATGAAGAGCATGACAACGCAAAAACTTTGATGATCAACCTGACGTAGGTGAACGTGATGAATGGTGATGATCAAGGAATGAAGAGTTGAATGAAACTTCTTGAGTAATGAGAAAGCTGGGGATAGAAGTTTTCGCATACCGAGGAATAAGTGTGACTGATGGCTCGAGATAAACAATGAAATCCATTGAAAATCATTCATGGATTTAATCATGTCTTGTTTGAATAAACCTCTCTCTCTCTCTCTCTCTCTCTCTCTCTCTCTCTCTCTCTCTCTCCTCTCTCTCTCTCTCTCTCTCTCTCTCTCTCTCTCTCTCTCTCTCTTTCTAGTTTATATATAAATAATTTTAGAAACTCTAGCGATATGAACTTAAAGATTTTTTTCCCATTCATATATCAAATAATGTTGTTTTACAGACCACAAGATAATTGCCTATAACAGAAATAAAAATTTTTAAAAAATAAATACAATAGTTACGGCAAAGATAAAAGAGTAATCTTTTATAAGCTGATCCATAAATCAAATTAATATCACAAGAAATGGTGTTGCAAACACTTTGTTAAGAAAACCTTCAAGTCTGAAGGAAGACTGAAAAGTAGATGGTGGAAAACAACGCTTGCAAAGTCTTTGTCCATAAACCTGACTGAAGTGACCTTAATTGAGTGCAATAAGTGAGTCAAGAGGAACGTAGGAGTAGATAGACTCGTCATGGGCAGGCAAAAGGATGAAATAGGAATCATCCCTTTGTAAGTGGATAAGAAAAAAAAAATTATTACATATCGATAACCAGTAATCTTTTATAGGAAAACTGAGATCAGAGATTTTTTTGCTAGAAATATAATTCTCCATTCTCTTCCGTTTTTCATCTTAGTAGTACGTTAATGGTGATATTAAATATTCCTTCAAGAGATATATCATCTTTATATGATATTCAATTTGAGCTTAGATTTCACTATCTTGGTGTGTTTATAGACTTATCTCTCTCTCTCTCTCTCTCTCTCTCTCTCTCTCTCTCTCTCTCTCTCTCTCCTCTCTCTCTCTCTCTCTCTCTCTCATATGTAAATATTTTTAGAAATTCTAGTGATTATGAGCTTAAAGATTTTTTTTTTTCAATCTAATAATCAATTAATGGGTTTTTCAGACCACAAGATACTTGCTAATTACAGAAATAATAATTTATACAAATAAATTTCATAATTACGGAAAAGATAAAGAGTAATCTTTTATCGTTAATATAAGCTTATCCACAAATCACAATATTACCACAAGAAAGGGTGTTGCAAACACACGGCTAAAAGAAAACCTTCAAGTCTGAAGGAACACTGAGAAGTAGATGGTGGAAAACAAATCACGCAGAGACTTTGTCTTTCAACCTGACTGAAGTGACCTTAATTGAGTTCAATAAGTGAATCAGGAGGAACGTAGGAGCAGATAGACTCGTCATGGGTAAGAAGAAAGATGAAATATGAATGTTCAACTTAAATGTGAATAAACAACTTATTATATATCAATAACCAGTAATCTTTTATAGGTAAACTAAAATTGGAGACCTTTTGCTAGGAATATAATTTCCATTCTCTTCCCTTTTCCATCTTAATAGCAAGCTAATGTTCATAGTAGATATTCTTTAAAGAAATATATCATCTCTATATATTTAATTTGAGCTTAGAATTCTCTCTCTCTCTCTCTCTCTCTCTCTCTCCTCTCTCTCTCTCTCTCTCTCTCTCTCTCTCTCTCTCTCTCTCTCTCTCTCTCTCTCTCTCTCTCTAATATAATTCTATCATAGAATATCTTTTAAAAATAAATGTTAAAAGTATATTAGAGTAATTTTTATGAGTATGCTAAATGAGATACTTATAATCCATGGACGGTTTTCGATAAGTAAATATCTCATGGTAAATGAGATAGACGTTTCAAAATTTTTGGTATTGATGTTTATTTGTACGTTCTAGAATCGTGTCATTCCCCATTACAAAGACTTCATATATCATTTTACTAGTTAAACCAGGAATTCTTTTTGTAAATCAGTTTTCACTCTACTCATTAAAGACATAATTAATATACCAACTTTTGAAAAGAAAAAAAGAAAAAAAGTACTACTTACGGAAAAATACTTCTATTTGGGTAATCTCTAGATTTTCGCGCATTTAATTGAAACAAAGTAACATACATTCTATTTCTATTTAAATATACCAACTTGAGAATATATGAGCGCGTATGACAGCATGGTATGGACGAAAGGAAACCGAGAGATTAAAAAATAAACAAAACTGTTTAGTTAATAAAAGTTTAAACATACTTCACTTTTCATACTCACATGGAATTAATAGTAATCTTCTACATAGGAGAATATAATATTTCCTGAAAATAATTATAATACATGTGAATTAAGACGAAGGTATTGTGGAAAAAAAAGTCATATTCCATAAATCATTCCCTGCAGACTGATTACAGAAAATATGAATGGAGGAAATTATAAGAAAATAACGGTGAAAAAAAAAAAACGAGGTTAGATACAGGTTTTTGTAATATACTGTACTCAAATAATGCAGCCATGAATGACAAAAAAAATTAAGATTTGATTTTACATTCTGGATTTATCACTAAATAATTTGGGTAACGAGTCTATATAAAAGATTTGGATTTAGATCAGTCAAACTTGTAACATTAATTTGAGCTTATGGTTA
>NC_090748.1:31263512-31271012 GCF_036898095.1 Palaemon carinicauda
ATACAAATAGTATTGAAATAGATGTCATCTTCAAACTTCAACTAACTTTACAAAAATATAACATATGTTTATTTTTCTGTAGTTTATTAATGTGTTTTTATTGTAATGGCTCATTATTATTCATTACACCTTAAACCAAGGAGATAGTTTCATATAATGAGCATGTCTTATTCCTTGAATAGCATAGGGCGCAATCTAATAGGGGTTTCTAAAGAAACTCTTTACTGATATCTATGATTTACTAGCAAATAGCTATATGCAACGACCTGTGCGCAATTCTGGTGGTCAGTGTAAGAAAGTCAACTATTGATCTTGGTTATTTTACTAGCACTTGTTTGTGTCCATGTAAAAATGCAGGTGGTTTTGATATAGTGAAAGATTCTTTGAAATAGTGATACACACATCCATCAAATAAATATAAAGCACAGAGGTCAGAGCTATTCTTTGCCACTCGATTATTGAAGTCGGTAACTGTTTTGAAATGTCCAGTCACATAACCACGGAAAAGAAAAATACGTAAAATCTATTCTCTTTTGTTCTGGCACATATGCAAGACCTAGGTCCCATCCAACAGGTAGAGAAGGAAAGCTTGTGGTGTCTTTAACAGGAATTTTAAATGCCAATCATGAAAGGCACAGGCAAGGGACATTGACATTGCCCTAGCTAGAAGGCCAATGCTTTAGCGACTCCAAGCCACCTCTCCACCCAAGCTAGGACCAGGCAATGGCTGATGATGACTCAGAAGGTAGATCTACAGGCCCACCCTTAGCTCACAAAGATGGTGATGTTGCAGAGCCCAAAGGAGTTTGAATGGGCCTCGAACCCTAGTATGTCGATCACTAGGCTGGGACGTTACCAACAGGCCACATGTATAATAAATAAAATAACACAATTTTCTGGCTGTCTGATTGATCTCTTGCCCACCTCTTGTCAGGAGTTACAGTTATTTTTATAACTTTTTTCTTTTTGTTTTTGGTGACCTTTAAAGTACTTCACCGATTGTCATCAAAGATTATGTATTGTTCCATGTTAATCATGTTTTTTGGTCATCCCAGCCTATTGTTATAAAGAGGTTTTAAAGAAGTTTAGACTCATATGCACCTCAATTTTTTCTTTTGTATGCCTCTTGTCAGATATATAGGCTCATGCCAGTTAACATTGATACTGCAAATAGGAAAGTCGGTAATGTTTTATTTTCTTACAGAGGCTAGTAAAGAAAGGATCCATGGTTATAGTCCAAATAGTATTAATCAACAATATGAGGAAATGCTTTACAAGTCATGGGCCGGACAGTGGCTAGAAACAAGGACTGGCATAAGTGAACTCTATGGAAAAAAAACGTGAACTTTTCATTAAACGTTAATTAGTCATGAATCAAATATTGCCAACCCATAACGTCTTTGCCTACCCCTTACCATGATATGATTGGTATCTAGTAACAACATTCTTGTCTTAATTAGTGCCAATACCTAAGGACGTTTTGTAGATGCAATAAAACATTGATATCAAGTAATATAGTTGATATGCCGCCCAATAATGATCAGCAATAGTCAGTAGGTTGTACATAATATTCCAGAGTTGTGTTGCATATACTAGTGGCCATTAACTTTATTATATGAATAATAAATACAAAAAGTCTTATGATTGCATATGAATAATACAAATATGTTTCTACGGTAGGGTTATGCAATACTATTGGCTCTAATTTCATCCAGGTGTACCGGTTTCAAATTACCCCCTCCAAATCTTACCCCCCGGTAATTTGAAACCGGATTCAAACTACCGGGGGGTAACTTGATACCGGTTTCAAGCTACCCCCGGGGGTAATTTGAAACCGGTTTTATGCTACCCCCCTGGTTTCAAATTACCCCCCTCGTTTTTGCGCAGGATCTCATCATTTATGAATATTAATAAATTGCTTTTAATCAGGGTCAACACAATCATTAGGTTATATGCATATACATGTAGTGTTTCACCTATTGGTATCGTTTATTAATATCCAGCCTTTATCCGTCTTATGTTTATATCTTAGCTAATAAATGTCGGATATTCCATTATCAGTCATGGGCGCATATTTTTCCGAGACAGGAAGACGAGGTGAAATTTGATTTTGACGGTTATTTTTTCCATTATTTGAAATATTTCATAATTATATTGCAAGCAAATATTATATAAGGTATAATCAACATATTGATCATAAGTATATATGTATATATATATATAATATATATATATATATATATATATATATATATATATATATATATAAATATATATATATATATATATAATATATATATATATATATATATATATATATATATATATATATATATATATACTGTATATATATATATATATATATATATATATATATATATATATATATATATATATATATATATATATATATATATAGTATTTGTATGTATGTTGTAAATACTATATCATACATGATATCTGTAAATAATTGACACTTTTAATAAAGCAAGATTGTAAGCAATTATAACAGTTTTAATAAAACGTGGTACAGTACATGCTGTTTGCTTCTACTGTACTTACATTGGTTGTTTGTATACGAAAACACCTGGACTACGGAAAAGTCGTTACACTTTATAGCCCTCTATGCATGACATTGAACACAGCTTGTGTTAATCTCACAACTGTTGTTACTGATTTTAGCCTAAGGGCAGGCAGCTGTGTGTTATCATGGGCTAAATCAAATCCTATTTAAACCATCTTCCAGAGTAGTAAGTGATGGATTCGTGTATGGATTTTTTTTCTCTGTTGTTGATCTCGAAATGGAAAATTATTGAAAAACGGTGTCATAAAATGTTTAAGAATTTTACCTGAAATGTATCATAGAGAAAAAAAAAGACCTCGCCACATGGTCACCTGTACATTTCCATGCGGTTTATATAACACTTCTGCCCCTTTGTCATAGCTCCATTCTTTCTTATTACTCATTTCATCAAATGACAAAACAGCAATATCTAGTAATCGAGACTTCATACCATCTTTAATGTCCTCTGGTTTAAAATGAATCGAGCTAACAGTAGCTTACACAACGTTAATTCTGTCTGCACGACGACATGCATGTTGGTAATTTATATTTGAGCTTTTATTTTTTACGTGCATAGCATCCAAATACTACGAAGTTACTATGCATTATCAGTGACAGAATAAATGAATAAACAAAGAGATATTTGGACACAAGGAGTTCTATTGTTATATTGCAACTATGGGTATGGTCAAACCATTTTAAGAGCAAACTCGGAGCCCAATAGCGGCATTGCCAGTTCTCTTGGGTCATTTTCAAAGCACACCTGGCTTGACCGCTTTAATCTATGGGCGAGCCAAGAATAGGAGAAAAGGGTCAACTAATAAGTCATTCACCCGGATTTGAACGGTCTAAGAATATAATCCTTTAATTTGATACTCTCCCTAAATTGTTTCCTTCGTTCTTTTTCTTTGCAACCACGTGGTGACAAGTTGAAACTCTTAAATATAACAAATAGCAAAATTGTTATAAAACGATTAACATACTAACAGAAATAATCTTAATTTTGATATCAAATGAATTCATTTCTCAATTCTGATTGATTATTAAAAGACAGGATTCTTTACAAAGGATTTAATTAACTATGTTTAATATGGTATATTTACGTAGGTGATTGTATTGATTTAGAATTTATTTAATTAATCGACAAAATTAAT
Organism: Palaemon carinicauda; assembly: GCF_036898095.1. Classification (NCBI taxonomy): domain Eukaryota; kingdom Metazoa; phylum Arthropoda; class Malacostraca; order Decapoda; family Palaemonidae; genus Palaemon; species Palaemon carinicauda. The sequence continues at coordinate 31,267,230 of NC_090748.1, forward strand.
TTCTTTACGACAAAGGTTATATTAGCAAACGTGGTTATGGTGACTTCGTCAGATGAAGTTAGTGCTATCACAAAAGATTCAATAAATTAGTTCATTCAGACCATTTTCATGTCTTCCTTTATAATGTTATCAGTATGCTTAATGCCCTTGACCCAATTTGCCTTGCAAATCTGAAACAAAGTCGTTTTTTATAAGTTGGCTGCATCTGTGACACGTTTGATTGTTTGGTCAATTCCAAATTTAACAATTTCATTACCATTTTCCCATTTTTTTTCTTAATATTTAATTTAGTAAATATTTTTTTCCATGTAATGCTAAAACAGGGTTCATTATGATGGTTTTGATTTCAAATATTTTTACGGGTAATATCTCTCTTTTTTTTACTTAATAATTGTTTTGTATAAAGTTAGATGCGTCATAGTTTGTGTTAAATTGAAAGATAAGGCCAGTTATTTAAAAATAATAAAAGAAGAAATCTCGACAATCACGCGCACACTGAAATAAAATAAAGTTTTACGTCACCGTGATCACTAAACCTTAAATGAAAGTCTGTAACTTCAAATATTGTGAATTAGGGAATTATATGACACTTTAGGTCTTAAATACGAAAATATCAACAATCACACGAACAGAAATAAAATAAAATTTTACCTCGCCTTTATCACAAAACCTTGAATTACAGTCTGTGACTTTTAACGTGTCATATAATTCACTAATACACAATTTTTGGTCTTAAATACCAGATTAAACTACTTTTCCTACTGCTGCGAAGCCAACAATAAATGCATTATACATATTTGCGATGTCACATGAATTATTTATCATTCTGATGAGGGGGTAACTTGAAAACAGAGGGGGTAACTTGAAACCGGTTTCAAACTACCCCCCCCCCGGTAATCTGAAACCGGTTTCAAGTTACCGGGAGGTAATTTGAAACGGGGGGTAACTTGAATCCTTTACACCGGGACAAACACTTCCAGACTTTGTTAATATATACGTGTGGTATTGTGCCTCGTGATGAAGAAGACTAGGCGGGTGGAATGTATGTACAAATAATTACATGATTATGCATTATGTAAATCATCATTACAATAGCAATTACCTGTGCTCTTATCAAATAGTTACATTCACAGTGATGGAAAAAATGCCAAATACAATTATAATTATAATTACTAGATTCTAGTTATTTAGAATTTCCATTACAGTTAAGATTACTTATATCTTATTTATTGTGCAATTATATTTCGTATACTTAATCCCATAAAGAAGTACAGATTATTGCAAAACTCAACATATGAGTTTGATTTGTTTTATTCTATTTTTTAAGGGGGTGGGGGGGGGGCAAAAGTAATAAAATATCTAGACCTATATAAATTAACGTAATCATTAATACCCCTCTTCCAATGACTTTCATAAATATATTGTTAGCCTCTTTACTGTGGTAGCTGTCATAGTACTTATAAGGAAATTAAACGGAATATGCAACACACAATTTCGAACAAAGAAACAGTTAAGGAAAGTAATTGAAAAAATAATCAAGAATTTCTTTGCACTTATGGTATTTGGATTATCAATATCTCCTTCAAAACTAAGTAGAAACTTAAACGTCTCTATTGGACTTCATCATGAGGTGTTTTCGGAAGGTAGAATTACGTAGCACAGCCTCAGTGGTGGCATTACTACTGGTCTTTACTTTTAGAAAAAATCACTTGTTATAGAATCATCCAAAAAGAGAGAAGCTTTCAAAGAAATAAAATTCATTTCACAAGTATCCTAGGAATGTGTTATAAATTTCATTTTGAATAGACTACATTAATTGTTACTCCAGCCCTGGTAAAGTTGAATGCATCCCTAGTACTATGCATTCACATACACGTGCACACACACACACACTATATATATTATATATATATATATATATATATATATATATACATATATAAATATATATATATATATATATATATATATATATATATATATATATATATATATATATATATATATAAATATATATATATATATATGTATATATATATATATATATATTTATTTATATATATATATATATATATATATATATATATATATATGCATATATATTTATATATATATATATATATATATATATATATATATATATATATATATATACATATATATATATATTTGGCTTATTTGAATATGATAACACGTCTAAATGTGCAGAATTTATCATATGTTTATAAATATATATATATATATATATATATATATATATATATATATATATATATATATATATATATATATATATATACTATACAATATATATATATATATATATATTATATATATATATATATATATATACATATATATATATATACATATATATATGTATATATATGCTAAACACAATTAGCATGTCGTATGAACGAAAAATAATCTGTATTTAAAAACCAAATTTGCGTGTTACTCCTAATGAACAGAGCAGTCTCACAAGAAACAACTATAGTAAATAGGGTTATTGTCATGTAACAATAACCTCACAGTCATTGACATTTTAAGGTAGAAATACATTTTCGTTATGTCACTTAGTGTACTTAAGAATATATTATCCTCCGTTTCAGCTTTCCAGAATTATGGTAATTTCTTTTTCTAACTTCAGTTCGCGAAACTGTGTATATGTATATTCAGAAGATAAAATGTTAAAATTAAGATACTCGATAAATATAAGACTAAAGAAATCGTAACCAATCATATATGGTATATTCTATGTAAAAGAGAAATAAAAAAAAAAAATGTTTAAAATACATTATATTCTGCTATAAATATGGTAATAGTGTTTACTTAAAACTGGTGGGTCGCTGGTTATGTAAATAGAAATATCAGAGTTGAAGAAAATTCGGTAAGGCAAATTTAAGTGCAAATACCCGGTGTCTGTTTACGCTTGTCCTTGTTTTTCATTTCGTAAAGAGGGTCATTAAAGATTCGGGAAATTAATTCCTAGGGAAACAAAGTGGTTAAATAAAACATTATAAATGACGGTATACCTCGTATATAATTATGTAGAGGACATTTCTGATTTATTTAAAATCCTGATGCAATTCTTGTAAAAAAACTCATTCATAAACTATGAACAAGTTCAACCAAAATTCTTCCTCATTGGGTTGCTTGGATGTTCATTATTTATGACGATATTTGGTCCACTGTAGATGATTTATAACATAAAACCATGATGAGTCAAAGAAGAAATATCATAAAATGCACCTTCTTTTTTTTTTTTTTATTAAACAACGCTGATTTAAATGAGTAATTCAGTTGATCCTAAATCAACAGTTTAAATACCTTATTAATATAGAGAGTAAAGAGAATGATTAAAAACTTAGAACGAGCTTAATGCTTAATGTACAATATAGATTAAACGTCTTAGGCAGAATTCCATTGTAAAAGAAATAACCTAATATAAGTATCCATTATGTACTGCTTTTACAAACCTTAAACTAGATTATAAAGATTTTCAAATACAAATTGCTTCATAATAAATAAAGTGCTTAATGCTAAGATCACTGATTTTTTTTTTATAAAGAAAAAAAAAGCTACCGATTACCACTTTTGTATCTAGATAAAAGACATTTTCCATTAGTGACAATTCTTGTGGTATTTCTTTTTTTTTACATATAAAAAAAAACACCTTTCTCGACAATTTTGTAGAGTTGGGTGCTTGCATCTAAGGATTTCAAATCTGGCGTCTCTATAAAATATTAATGTAATTTTGCTTGTAGATTGTTACCAAATGTA
>NC_090748.1:31276012-31326012 GCF_036898095.1 Palaemon carinicauda
TATGGAGATTGAACCTGACTGCTCTATATCCCCAATGCATAAGTTGATGTCTTTTGAAATAGACGTTAGAAAAAATAATGCAATACAGAAGGAAATCACATACAGAATTAAGACTAACTTTGATCCAAAAGAGTTCATTGAACAAAGCCTAGAGGATATAAAAGGGATGACACAAGTCTGTAACTGTGAAGAGAATCACAATCCTGTATAAACTGCATTACTGATAGAAGTAAAACTATACTTGCAACTAATTATAATAATAGGTGCCCGGAAATAACAAAAATAATCACAATTAAAGAAAAATCGAACTGGTTTGATAATGAATTACACGAAGAGAAAAAAAGGAAAAGAAAAATGGAGGATAAATGGAAAAGAAATAAAAATAATGAAAACTGGCAACATTACAAAGCAGCTAGAAATCACTACAATTACCTTATCTTAGTTAAAAAAAGGCCTATTATAAAAAAGTGTGCAATGAAAATGACCCACGGAAAATACATAAGAACCTAAAGAAACTATTAGGTCTAAAGACAGAAATAGTGTTGCCCGATATAACTAATGATCCTAAATGCCTAGCAAATAGTTTTATTATTAATTATTTTGAAGAAAAAATAAATCAAATCTGCTCCAGTTTTCACAACATCAGCACAACAGAGCGAAGGAATACATCAGCAACAGGTGTAAATAAGCTAAGGGTATTCAAAGAGTTAAGTCAGAGTGATTATATGAGAATAATAAAGAAAGTAAAAAAAACCTACTGCGGAAATGATCCATTTCCAATTAATGATGTAAAAGATGCAGAAAATTTCACCAGACTACAAGAGACCTACCGAAACATGGTAAATATGAGTCTAACACAGGCAGTTTTCCCTGATTGTGAAAAAGTTGCGTGTATCAAGCCTGTGTATAAAGGAAAAGGTGATGCAGACAATTTAAGTTCATATAGGCCAATATCAAATCTGTCGTATTTTTCGAAAATTATTGAAAATGCTGTACACGAACAAACCTGGAAATATCTGAAAAAATCTAATGTCATACCTGATGATCAATCTGCATACAGAGAAAATTACTCCACAAAAACAACAATATTAGCGATAAAAAATGACATAACAGAAATTATAACAAATGGCAAGTGTTGCATTCTTGTAATGCTTGATCTAAGTGCAGCATTTGATACTGTAGAACATACATATCTGATGGAAGACCTTAAAGCTGTGGGCATCGTAGAACGAGCACACGACTGGTTTGTGAGTTATCTTGAAAAGCGCAAAGTTAAAGTAGTAATATCAAATGTTGAATCTGAGACAAGAAAACTAACCAAAGGGGTGCCTCAAGGCAGTGTACTAGGTCCTCTCCTGTTTGAAATTTACACGATTGAACTGGCAAATATACTTGAAACTCACAGAGTTAAGTTTAAAATATACGCTGATGATACACAATTCTATTTCCCAATAGAATCAGTTGATGAAGCTAAAAGAAAGATACATGAAATAATGAATGGCATTAAGGCTTGGATGTTAACAAAAAAGCTCAAGCTCAATGAAGACAAAAGTGAAGGTATTATTTTTGGAAATGAAAAAGATATAAAAAGAATCGAATGCTTCCAAAGAATTGAAATAGGTCAATCGATCATTGACCTAAAGAAATCTGTCAGGAATCTTGGAGTAATCATGGATGATAGACTGACAATGAACGAACATATAAATACCATGGTAAGAAATTGTAACTATCATATTAGAAACATAGCATTTATTAGTAAATACTTAGATGAAAAATCTATGGCCATACTCATTTATCACCACATATTTTCAAGAATTGATTACTGCAACTCACTGTTCTATGGCTTACCAAATTATCAGATGAAGAAAATTCAGAGAGTACAAAACAGAGCCGCCAGATTAATAAAAGGACTACACAATAGGGAAAGAATTACCCCTGCACTAATTAAGTTACACTGGCTACCGGTAAAAGCGAGAATTGAATACAAGCTACTCTTACTAACGTTTAAGATACTGAACCAAAATGAACCAAAATATCTAAAAGAATGCCTGAATAAACTAGAACTAGGAACAAATGTTAACAAAAGACACATGAGTGACAAACATAGGCTATCTGAACCAAGAACAAATAGTAAATTTGGTGAAAGGGCTTTTAGCTACTGTGCGCCTAGACACTATAATAAACTGCCAACTGAAATGAAGGACCTAAAGGGAGCAATTGAATTTAAGAAGAAACTAAAGACATTACTTTTCACAAGATCATATGATTTGGAAGATGCTACAATCAAAGAATTGTATAAGTTATAATGAAAATGTTTCGTTAGATGAATAATATGGACCCGCCCGAGAAGTAGTTCACTCGACTTCAGTGGAGGGTTGGTTTTAAACCCAAAACAAGTAAGTAAGTAAGTAATGAAGACAATGTTACATAATTTCTATGCAAATCATGACAGCTTTTCGTTAATTTAAAATTAAGTTGGCTTAAAAAGAAAAAAGGATACTTCTGGATAAGTCGATAACCTACCTGTAATATTAAATGAAAAATCCAACTAGAATTGATATTTTATCTTTTCATATATACACTATCAATGTACTAGAAACAAAGTTGCATAATTTCTTTGCAAAACATAACCTCTTTTTATTGACTTCAAATTAAGTCGGTTTAAAAATAAAAAAGATACTGCTGCATAAGTGGATAGCCTACTGAAGTGAATTTATTAAAAAAAAAAATAAATTCTATTTTGTGATGTAGAGCATTTCCAGTAAATGAAATAGCCGAGATTGTGACCATTGTTTTTTACTTTGTTGAATTGTAAAACTAACATCATGCCACAACTTCATATTATTATTCATTAGCTACAATTTTCAAAAATGTTTTATATCACCCACTAAATTCTTAGAAAAAAAAAGTTATCTGGTAATCTTAATATTACGCAAGACGATAACTCAAAATACGGCAGATATAATGAATTGGACATTATGCATATAATAGATTAATCGTTTTCCTCTTTTGCTTCTGTTCATTTACATTCAAGTTATAGCAACCAAATGAGGTCATCAAATATTTAAACAAGAGGATAATATCGTTCTGAAGTATGAAAAATCTGTAATAGTTCCATGGACCTTCGATCCTCTATTTATTTACTTTAATTAAAACCCACGAGCCGGAAAATAAAACATGACTGGTCATCATGGCAGCAGGATTTTTTTTTTTTATTAGGCTAAATATTTCGAAATATTCTATTTCAGTTATTCATTACTTCTCATATATTTTATCTTTTTGATTATTTGTGTTCATCACTAGGCTATTTTGGACTTATAATATCTTGCATGACAAAGGTTGTATCTTAGCTAATAAAAATAAAAATATAATAATTTTGATAATAATAATACTAATAATAATAATGAAAATGATAATAATAATAAAAATAAAAATAATAATAATAATAATAATAATAATAATAATAATAATAATAATAGTATAAACAATAATAATAATAATAATAATGATAATAATAATAATAATAATAATAATAATAATAATAATAATAGTAATAATAATCTATTAAGAAAAAATTTTAATTAGGGAATTTGTAATAGTACGTCCTTATCCTCCATATTTCTGTAAAATATCATAAATTATTTAGAATAATATTCAGGTGTTTGAACAAAATATATTAGCCTTTAATGACAAGAATAAGATTAACCTTGGACCGTCCTCTAATTATTCTCAATACCACAATTTCAAGACTCAATTACCACTGATTAATAAACGAATAGTATGTCAAGAAAATATCCTGGACTCCATGGAAATCTTGTAAAAAAAAAAAAAAAAAAAAATAATACAACTAATTCTACGGATAATTGGATTAGCTTACTAGTGACATCAGTTAATTTAATTCAACACATGGTCCCTACTCTGTTGCTTAAGAGAACCTAAACTATATAACCTGAATATATAACCTAAAGTATTTTATTCAATGTAACAATAAGTTAATCAGGATTATTACACTCTGTAACAATAATATTTTACTGATAACTGAGGCAATTATGAACAAGATAAATATATAACCAACTAAACTATCAAAGCAACTTGGCACTGGAACAAATTTATGACTCCACACCAATAATATTCCCATTTCGAGCTGTAGCTTGATAGCACATAAAATACTCCTGATATATATATATATATATATATATATATATATATATATATATATATATATATATATATATATATATATATATATATATATATATATAAATATATACATATATATATATATATATATATATATATATATATATATATATATATATATGTAATAATTAGAATAGTTAATATTACATGTTTAAAACACATGACGTAATATGTCATGTTGGATGAAGGAGCTAGCCGTGGGACTTGCTGTAGTCATTCAAATCATAAACAGGACGTACAATGCAAACCTCGACAATGTGACATTCTTCTTAAACGTCAACACATTGTCTCAGCGTGTGAAAGTTTGTGACGTCACCGGATGCAGGTGTCTTCCGAGTTTGTGACGATCTAATATAAACTAAGCATACGATATCTGTGATATCGATAAGTTAGTCAGTTCATATCTATACTTCACCAGAATTGGTCATCTGACCAACCCAGCTTCCTCCAGTGATGGAGATGTTTAACTCTGTTGTTTTTATAGAATAAATACTTTAAAGCTAGTAAGATGTATTCTGTTATCCATTTACATACATCTGAAACAACACATACTCAATGTGTGCTTATAACAGTAGCACACCAATAAAATGGTGGCAGCGGTGGGATTCTAAGAATTAGAGAAAAATCTTCAAGACTTCAAAATAAAAGCTGTAAAACCAGAGAAAGATCTTCAAGACTTCAAAATAAAAGCTGTAAAACCAGAGAAAGATCTTCAAGACTTCAAAATAAAAGCTGTAAAACCAGAGAAAGATCTTCATGACTTCAAAATAAAAGCTTTAAAACCAGAGAAAGACTTCAAAATAAAAGCTGTAAAACCAGAGAAAGATCTTCAAGAACTCAACATTATCTACATGAATCTACAGTTTTGACTAAGTATTATAGTCCTACGGAACAGTTAACATTAACAAATGTTATGAATACCAACTGAATCTTCAATCAACATCCTAGGAAACCCAAGGACTGGCGTTCAACAATTGCGAAACATACCCAGGAAGCACTACATTCAACAAGAAACTCGAACGATACATCGCTAACAAAACATCAAGAGAGAGAGAGAGAGAAAGGACGTGTCGACATCACGCAGATCCATATATAAACTAAGTAAAAATTTTTTGAATTCATTCCAGTTTGGGCAGTGAAGTGTAGTTATCACGAGTCGTTAGTCGATTATTACTGGGGTGAGTGAATTGCTAATCTTTGTTAAAGGAAACTCCGAATTCTCATTTAGAATTTCTCTTTCGTTGTGCTAATTCCTTTTTCTTTCAGAAATTCTTGGGGAATGTTATGGGATTAGTGACATTGTTTGGGGAATTTTGTTATACATATGCGTTTACGCAGTGGGCGTCTGTACTCATATAGATATTTTGATAGAATTGTAAGGGGTCGAAGAGATAGGAAAAAAAATACAGCAGTCATGACTCCTCCTGTCAGCCCTTCCCCTGGACCTAGTGGTGTAGGCCAGACTAATCCTCCTCCAATTGTGACGCTTGTAAATGCCAGGTCAGCAATCCTTCCTTTTCAGGGTCGAGTCAACGGGTTCTTGCCACAAAATGTGGAGTCATGGATTTCATCCGTCGATGCCCATTTAAATGCCAAACAAATCGTAGACCCTTTTGTACAATTACAAGAAGCTAAAAGTTTTATAGATTTTTCTAAGGGGGATGCGAGTGCGTATTTAAGAGGTGTTTCATTTCAAGAAGCAGTTACTTGGGATGATTTCAAAGTTAGGTTACGCGCGATCTATGGGGGTGAGGAAGCCTTCGATGTAGTATTAACGTTACGAAATACACTTAATCAAGCCACTATGAATCGGCTTAATGTTATTGAGAGAGCAGCTCTCATAGCAGATAGGCTTAACGAATATCAGGACATTTTAGGTCATTCCACTTGGGTTACTAACGATAACATCTCTGTGAAAGATTTTTTACGATTAATGTATTTAACTTGCATGACACTTATGTTGCCTGAAGCTTTAGTGCGGTGTTTTGATAAGAAGTTAATGCCTGCAAGTACGGAATTGGATGTCTATAAACAGATAAAGAAACACATGTCCAAGTGTCCAGATCTCGATCCCGTGTTAACTCAAGTTTTTGCAAAGAATGAAACAAAACCACAAACAGTGAACGTAGTTAGCAGTCCAGTAGCGGGAATGACGTGTTATAACTGCAAACGTCAAGGTCACATAAGCGCAGACTGCAGAACGAAATTTTGCTCAATTCACAACACTGCAACGCATTCATATAGTCAATGTCACTCGCGTAAGACACAACAACAATATCCCAGAAATACACAGTCAATTCCACAGTCAGTTCCATATGGAAATAAAAAGAAAAATCCTCATTTTAACAATAAGAAGAAACAACCAAATGTCAATGTAGTTCAGAGTCCAAAACAAACAAACACTTCTTCAAATATCGCTGAGCCTGGGCCGTCAAACCAGACCTCGCAAGGTCAGACTAATTTTCAGAATGTGCAGAGCAAAGCAAATACCACATAGCTAACTCTAGAGGGGAAGAGAGTGATGTTGGGTCAAGGTCATTCATGTCAACATCAATAGTAATGAATAATCAATTTAATGTTTTATCAGATAATTGTGAGACAATAGATTTTCCTAAGAAACACACGGCCGAATTAAGTAAAACAGTGCATGCTCCCGTAGATTTGCAACGAGTTCATACAATAATAAGCCAAAATGAGTTACGGCCAACCTTATATGCTGTAAATTTAGAACACAAATCCTTTACGTTATTTTTTGACTATGGTAGTCCACGTAATATCATGGATTTGAAGACACATCATTTGTTGTTTTCGAACTTTCCGATTGAAAAATCAGGAATTAGACTTTCAGGTATAGGAAATAATGAATTAAATGTCATAGGCATAACTCATGTTCAGTTCAGAGTCGGTAATCGCACTTTTGCCGATACATTTGTTGTTGTAAAAAACATTAATATGTATCCAGCTGTAATTATAGGATACCCATCTATGGGAAATCAAAACATTATCTTAGCTCCTGCCAAGCACGGCGTGTATATCAAAGGGAAATTCTATAAGTCTTCCAATACCTTAAAATCAGTTTTGGATAAAAAGGAGACGACAAATGTAACCGTAACGTACGTTGAAGAACCAATAACTTGTCTCACTAATAAAGAAATAATATACGCGACCCAGCAGAATTCTCGTTCACCCGTAATATCATCTTGCACGCAATCTATCGAACCAAACATACCTTCGAATTTAATAGTGCAAATAAAGAAAACACTACCGGGATCTGAAATATTAATCCTTTCCGATACTTTGAAAACTAACGGATTGTCTGTCACACAAGCTATTTATACAGTAGGCTCACATCAGCAATGTAATATCGAAGTCTGTAATCATTTAAATAACACTTTAGTAATTCACAAAAATCAACATATCTTGGATGTAGAAGTTTATAAACATCGTATTCTTACCGTTGCTGAAATCAATCACTCTCAATCAGTTACGGATGAATCCCTTTTGCGATCTATTAAAAATAAAATCAGTAAGGACATTCAAGACGAGAAGAAATTCAGCAGAAAAATTTTGAACTTTTAACTAAATATCAAGAGGTTTTTTCCACTACGGATGGATCCTTAGGAAAAACAGATGTGATCGAGCATCAAATAAGGTTAAAGGACAAGCAGAAAATTATATATGTACCCTCGTACAGACTCCCTATGAAATTCCAGAATGAAATAAATGATGAAGTAGGTAAAATGTTAGAGGAAGGAGTCATTAGAAAATCAAACAGCCCTTATAATTTTCCTTTAGTAGTTGTACCGAAAAAAGATCGAACATGGCGTATCTGCGTCGACTTTCGTCATCTAATCGAGGAAACGATTCCTGATCGATTCCCAGTGCCATGTACTGACGATATTTTTTCTTTGATAGGTCAGAATAAATATTTTACCAGTTTGGACTTACTTAAAGGCTTTCACCAGATATCATTAGAAGAAGATAGTATCCCATACACAGCCTTCAGCACAGCCAGGGGACATTATGAATTTTTACGGATGCCTTTTGGTTTACGTTGTGCTCCTATAACATTTACAAGAATGATTAACATAGTGTTTGGAGACTTGTTAGGGGATATATTGCATGCCTATATGGATGATCTTGTAATCTTTTCCAACACCTTAGAAGAACATCTACGTAAGTTAGAACTAGTACTACAGAGATTAAGACAACATAACTTAAGGGTAAAGATTAGTAAGTGTGAATTTTTCAAAACAGAATTAATATATTTGGGTTTCATGGTGTCAAGCCAAGGTCTTAAAGTAGTCTACGATAAGGTGTCGGCTATACGTAATTTTCCCATACCTACTAATGTCAAAGGAATACAGCAATATCTGGGTTGTAGTGGATATTACAGGCGTTTTATACGCAACTATTCAATAATAGCCGCTCCTTTAACTGATCTTACGAAGAAGGGCGTAGATTTCATATGGTCTGAGCAACATCAACAGGCGTTTAATACTTTGAAAGATAAACTGTGTAGTTCTCCTATCTTAAAATTTCCTGACTTCGGTAAGGAATTCTTCATTGCAACAAACGCCTCAGACTTAGGAGTAGGAGGGGTATTGCTTCAGCAATATGATAAACAATTTTTCCCGATAGCTTTCTATTCTCGAAAATTGAGAACTTCCGAAAGTAAGTATGCAGTAATAGACAAGGAAGGGCTAGCTATTGTTAATTCGCTAGTGCATTTTAAGTTCATAATTCACGGTTATCCCGTTAAGGTTCTTACTGACCATAAACCACTAACAGAGTTCTTTAAAGGCTTCAATCACAGCCCTAAACGAACTCGGTGGCATTTGATCATTCAAGATTTTGGCGCAAGAATCGGGTATTTACCTGGGAAAGCAAATATCATTGCGGATGCATTATCACGCAACCCCGTGTCATCTTGTACGGAGCCTTTAGCTGAATTAATAGATATATCAACATCCATGCCTATTGTAAAAACAATATCTGAACAAGAAGATTTAGGCTGGAGCGCTGAATTGTTACAGACTGAGCAAAGAAAAGATCAGAAAATAGAAACAATTATAAATGCTTTGAAAGGCAATCATAAGGAAAAGGAATATATCAAGTATAAGCAGCAGAATTATATAATCAAAGATAATATTCTGTGTAGGACTGTGACAAGGAAAACCCGCAATACACCACATGTAACTAACGACCAGGTAGTAGTACCAATCTCACTTATTTCCACTGTCCTGAATTGGTTGCATTCAAATCCATTACATGGACACCCGGGGTTCTCATTAATGTCACAGAAAGCCAAATCATTGTTTTATTGGCATACAATGCTTACAGATATAAAAAGACTCATAGCTAATTGTCGCACATGTCAGGAAAACAAAGGGCATACGAAAACACCTGTCAGCCTAGGAGCTTATCCTGTGCCCAATCAACCCTTTGAAAGAATACATTTAGATTTGTTAACAGGATTTTACGAGTCAGACAGAGGAAATAAGCACCTCTTAGTAATTATAGATGCTTTAACTCGATATACAGAACTAATAGCGCTTAAAACTAAAACTGCGATTAAATGCGATAGGAAGTTTTACGAGTGTTACATTTGTAAACATGGAATTCCACACATGATAATCTCAGACTCGGGTGGTGAATTTGATAATCACTTTCTTACCTCATTGTGTGAATTCCTCAACATAAAGAAAATAAATACCATGATATATCACCCAGAGTCGAATGGGCTAGTGGAAAGAGCAAATAGTAAGATATTGAATATATTGAGGGTAACACTAGGGGGATCAGACCCCAACTGGGATATTGCAATACCGGCGGCACTGAGTACTCTGAATCATTCATATCATATATCAATTAAAATGTCACCGCATGAAGCATTGTATGGTACCCCAGTTAGAACGCCTTTCCATGTATTAACGCCTACAACTAATCTATCAAATCCTTTAAAAGAATGTATAAATGAAAGCATAAGTCGATATGATATCCTTCGAAAGAATTTAGAAGAATCACAAATCATAATGAAAAGGAATCATGATAAAACAGCGAAACCAACTAAAACATATACCGTGGGTGATAACGTATATATTAAAATCAATGTACGAAAAGGGCTCAATTATAAACTAACACCTAAGTTAGAAGGCCCATTTAACATTTTGGAAACATTAACGGCCAATAGGTTTAGAGTTCAAAACGTATCCCAACCCACGGATGAGAGAATAGTACCATCGGCTCACAAAAGAAATTAAAAAGAAAAGGGAGGAAAAGAAGTGAGGGAAATTTTTTATTTTATTTTATGTGATTAAAAGTTTTCTTTTCAATACAGGAGTAATTACATATATTTTTTCTCGTTACAGGTTTCCAAGATGAATTTTTTGTTGTTGGGAGTGATATTGTTCGCTCAGACATTTTTCTCGTGTGGGATGAGCTCTAAAACTAAAAGTATAAATTTTAAATATGGCAATATAGTTGAAAGACAAGAAGACATTTTTATTACATCAACCAACATAATTGTAGAAGTGAATATGCAAGCAATTTTTCTTCAAGAGAACTATGTCACTAGCTTAAGAACCGCCATTTCAAGGTTTTCTGCATCATTGGATCAGTTGCATAGAAGAAATTTTCATTTGACTACAGAGAGTTTGCTTGGATCAACATTAAAAGTTGCAGAGATGCTCTCTGATGACTTGAAAAATAAGACTGACGAGACAGGATCTTTGGCTTATGACCTTTTGATGTGGACTGTAGGACACGAACATGAAGAAAGACGTAATCCGTTTATTTATGCTGCATTAAGCATCTTTGGGTCTGTTGCAAGTTTAGGTTTAGGAATTTCCAATCGTCTTAAAATTAGTAATCAAAATAAGAAAATTGAGTTCTTGACTCATGAAGATGAATTGATTATGTCAGAACTAAGGAATCAGTTAGCTTCAATCAATCAAATTATGGATTTGGTAAATGAACATGCAAATAATATCGTTCAAATTATGGAAGTACAGGATTTGTTGGCAACATTAACGTATTATGATTCAAAAATAGATCACATACATAACAGAATTGCACATTTCATTGAGAAATCCAAGGATTATGTAGAAGCTATCACGTTAGCAACTAAAGGTGTATTGTCGCCCCATTTGTTGCCTATAAGTTACTTATAGTTAATTCTGGAGAACGGAAGGGATAAACTAGGCTATGTTCCTTTGTTAGACGAACATAGGTTAGAATTTTATTACAGCCTAATTGCAGTAAACGTAGATAATAACAAGATTATGATTACAATTCCCTTTGATTCTTCTGATGCCTGGCCATCTTACAGGATATCACCATTTCCAACTTTCATGACGAATCACTCAAATCCAGTAATATCCAGTTTGACAGGACACATATTGATTTCCCCAGACAAGGAAACATATACGGTCATTAAAGACTTAAATCAATTAACTCACTGTCCAGACGCAATGGATAGAGAAATATGTACAGCTGACTCATTTGAATTCCATAAAAACTTAATGGATTCATGCGAGTTAGGTATAGTGCTAGATGGTGCTCTCTCCCATACAAGTGAAAATTGTCTGGATAAGCTTTATCCCTTTGACAATAATGAGTTCAATTGCAGACTGAACAATGGCTCGTGGATACGATACGACAAGGACGGCTTCAATGTATCATGCCCTGACGGATCCACGTCCTTTACCCACATCTTCGTCGCAGCAGATGGTTGTATCGGGACTTCCCCTAATTCCATGGTGACTGGTCTACGGACACTCATCAGAGAACGAGCCTACTTCGCGAACTTCACGTGGACCTCTACAATGCCAGCACTCCCTCTCCCGTATAATAGACATGTGGCAAAGCGGTTGTTGAAACTTACCGAAAAGAACCACCTGTCACCGACTTATAAGGAAATCCTTCACCACATACTACTAGCAGGATTGGCGTTTACGGTGGTGATATTTATCGCCGTGAACATCCTTGTTTGGCGTTGGTTACGGCACAGCATGCAGCTACAAAGGAACGATTCGCCTAGTCCCGACAATACTCCATATTTGATTCAATTCAAAGCCGTTTGAGTGGCCACCTCATTCGCTAAAGGAGTAAATTGTCGGGAAGTGTTTGTAAGAAAAGCTATTAGTACGCTAGTAATATGTAATTGAGGAAATTTTCTACATTTGCATTGTTAAAAATACATTTAAAACAACATTTAAAAAAAAAAAAAAAAGATATAAATCATTTTTTCTCTCGGCATCTAATAAAAATATATAAGCCGGAATGTTGAAAAAGAAAAGAGAAAAAAATATATATACATATATATATATAACAGAATCTATGGGCATCTAATAAAATATATCAGCCCTATATATATATATATATATATATATATATATATATATATATATATATATATATATATATATATATATATATATATATATATATATATATATATATATATATATATATATGTGTGTGTGTGTGTACGAAACCGTGGTACGTGTACGTACCAGGAATTCGTGTTTGTGCACTAAAAAATTGAGTATTATGTTTCTGACAAAGGTAACAATTATTCTTTAACAAGTTACCGAATCATATATAAGTCAGTAGTTTTTTTTTTTTGGTACCATATAATCATTTGCTAGCAATGTACCATATATATGATCTTTGTTTTATCATGCATTTTTCTTTTTGCTTTGGTAATATCTTTTTCATATGCATTATTGTTATTATTTTTTAATGTGCCTATTTGGACATTCGTCCTTGGTTGATTATGGCTAAAGTTAAACAAAGAATAATACATATGTCCAGTCACACCTAGTAACCATGTTTTGGCTTGTTGTTAAATTTTTGTGAAAAAATTGAGATAGCTGGCCGAGCTTATGTAATAATTAGAATAGTTAATATTACATGTTTAAAACACATGACGTAATATGTCATGTTGGATGAAGGAGCTAGCCGTGGGACTTGCTGTAGTCATTCAAATCATAAACCGGACGTACAATGCAAACCTCGACAATGTGACATTCTTCTTAAACGTCAACACATTGTCTCAGCGTGTGAAAGTTTGTGATGTCACCAGATGCAGGTGTCTTCCGAGTTTGTGACGAATCTAATATAAACTAAGCATACGATATCTGTGATATCGATAAGTTAGTCAGTTCATATCTATACTTCACCAGAATTGGTCATCTGACCAACCCAGCTTCCTCCAGTGATGGAGATGTTTAACTCTGTTGTTTTTATAGAATAAATACTTTAAAGCTAATAAGATGTATTCTGTTATCCATTTACATACATCTGAAACAACACATACTCAATGTGTGCTTATAACAGTAGCACACCAATATATATATATATATATATATATATTTGTTTGTGTATTTTTCTTTTTTAATTTACTCTTTTACAGTTTTTATGATGATATGCACTATACTGGAAGAATTTTCTTTATCCTAAATTATTAGAAAATCAATTCTTAATAATTTTTAAAACTAAATTATCTTATTGTTCATTCTCAAACTCAGTTTTAGGGCCATAATTCTTTATATTTAGTAACATAAATTTAAGGAAATTGTTTATTGAGGGATATGAAATCTTTATTGACTGCATACATTGAAATTAGAAAATAAAAAAGGCTAAACTTTTTCAAATGCTATGTATATAATCTATAGTCTATACTTCATCATTAATATATTTAGTTTTATCTAGGTATTAGCATATAATAATATAATGACCCTATTCTAGCTAATGACTCTTGATGTCTATTTTTCTCTATTTCTCGTCCTTATTTATCTAGTCATCCAAATATTCTACTTCGATTTTGTGGTTCAAGATTTTTTTTTTCATTCGCAAAGAATTACTCTTATCAACAACCGTACCAAGTCCACCGTACGACAAAGCCTTTAAACATGTCCTCCAACTCAGGTCCCTTAATGGTTTTTTTATGCCTGTTTATGCCAGAAAAGTTTCTTAGGTTGCCAATCCTACCCCTGCTTCTTTTGGTATCACTAGGTACCCATTCTGCTATTCGTATTGGCCATCTAATAACTGTCATTCTTATTATATGTCTTGCTCTTGACCATTTTTTTTTATCTTACATGAGGTTAGAATATCTTCTACTTTAGTTTGATCTCGTAACTATGCTGTTGTAGTTTTCTTCTTAATGCGTGTTCGTATTATTATTCTTTCCATACTATTTAAATTATAACTAGCTTATGTTCTCAGGTCTTAGAAAGTACCCTGTGGTAGGGGTGTAAGTCGGCTGTGGCGTGACAGTCTTACTTCTTAGCCTAAGGCTAGGTCCACTGAAAATAACTTTGGAAACTGCTGCCTTGCCGTTGAACTATTGAGTCAAAGGTTCTGTCAAATTATAAACCACGCCAGGGGCTATCTATCACACCATCAATCCCTTTATGCGGTGATAACGATGGGAAGGGAGTTCTAAGACTCCAAGTTTCGGATGCAAAAGGTAATACTGGTTAGACCATATGATTAAACACTTTTCTTTTAGAGAAAGTATCATATCACTTTTCCAAATCTCATATTGTTTACTAAAGCTCTCCATCCCATAATTATTCGAATTCTAATTCGAGTCTCATGTCCTGGGGAAACACTTACTGTCTCTCCTAAGTACAGTAAGCCCTCACTTTTCATCCTTCACGGTTTCGCTCGTTCGCAAAACAGAGAACAGCATAACATATCAATTAGAAAATCTCATATTCTAGGGTTCGTGAGAAGCACTCTCGCGGCCCGCTGATTTGAAACACCCTGCACTCCTTTGCAATTGGATTGCTTTGCGCCACTTCCCTCTCCGCCCAGCACATCATCCAATCTCACGCTAACTTTTCCATAGTCTTGCATTGTCTCTCCTCGCGTGGACATCTCCGGCTTTGTTCGTTTTTTGAGCAGAATCACATTTCCATGTCCAAAAGTGATGCATTTATACAATAGTGCATACATCTACAGTACATTACCCTGTAAATGTAAACACTGTACAGGAGTATGATTCCCTGAAATACTGCATAAGAAACGACACATCCTGATTTGCGTTATGCTTCAATACTGCCTAGTAAAGCAACGTTGGAAAATGGGCAGTGGTCTTTGTATAAAATATGTACACATAGTTTATCTTAAATGCAGTAACAATGTATGCATATTGTACAGTATACTATTACAGGAATGTGTACCATTGTTTATTAATTATACGATACAGTACTATACATAAAATACTATAAGCAATGTACATATATTTATATAGGCTACTTTTTTGACGATGTATCAAACAGTGATAGTTGTCCGAACAAAAAAAGCGAACACTTAAAGAACAGAGTTTTACTGTAGTGATATTATTATTATTATTATTATTATTATTATTATTATTATTATTATTATTATTATTATTATTATTACCTGCTAAGCTACAACCCTAGTTGAAAAAGGAGGATGCTATGAGGCAAGAGGCTCCAACAGGGAAACTGTCCAGTGAGGAAATTAAATGGGGAAAAATTAAATACTTTAAGAACGATAACTGCATTAAAATAAATAATTCCTGCAGAAATTATAAAAACTCTAATAAAACAAGAGGAATAGAAACGAAATGGAATATTGTGCCCGAGTGTACCCTCAAGCAGGAGAACTCTAATCCAAGACAGTCAAAGACCATGGTACCGGGGCTATGGGACTACTCAAGACTAGAGAACAATGGTTTGAATTTGGAGTGTCCTTCTCCTAGAAGAGCTGCTCACCATAACTAAAGAGTCTCTTCTACACTTACCAAGAAGAAAGTGGCCACGGAAACATTACAGTGCAGCAGTTAAACCCTTGGGCGAAGAAGAAATGCTTTGTAATCTCGGTGTTATCAGGTGTATGAGGACTAGGGAGAATATGTAAGGAATAGGCCAGACTATTCGGTGTATGTGTAGGCAATGGGGAAAGTGAACAGTAACCAGAGAGAAGGATCCAATATTGTACCGTATGTCCAGTCAAAGGTCCTCATAACTATCTAACGGTAGTATCTCAAAAGGTGGCTGGTGCCGTGGCTAACCTAATACCTACCATAATACTGTACATATATAGCAGTAATATACACTACAGTTTCAGCAAGGCTTATACTTGATAAGGACAGCAGTAGTTGGTTGAAGAGGAGGAGTGAGATGCAGGGGAGGAAGAGGAGGAGGTAAATATCCATAAAATTGTACCAGTGGGAGATGGAGACGATAACGTCAGGGTGAAGAGGGGGTTAGTTGATTTGTGCCTTCGGCTTCAACATCACGCCTATTGACGCAAAGAGCCTTAGATAGATTTCCCCAGTCGTCTCTATCTTGAGCTTTCAATTCGATATTTTTCCATTCATCATCTCTAATTTCACACTTCATAAGCCCACGACATTTAGACCTGGGTCTTCCAACTCTTCTCGTGCCTTGCGGAGCCAGGTTAAGATTTTGATGAAGTAATCTCTCTAGGGAAGCGCAAAAATTATGCCCAAACCCTATCCATTCTTACTCTCACCATGATGTCATCCACATATGGTACTCGAATAATCTCTCTTCTTATCTTGACCTGCTATTTAACTCGATATATGTATATATATATATATATATATATATATATATATATATATATATATATATATATATATATATATATATATATATATATATATATATAGATAGATATATATATATATATATATATATATATATATATATATATATATATATATATATATATATATATACAAAGGTGTATGTATATGCATATATATATGTATATATATATATATATATATATATATATATATATATATATATATATATATATATATATACATACATATATGTATATATATATATATATATATATATATATATATATATATATATATATATATATATATATATATATATATATATATATATTATATATATATATATATATATATATATATATATATATATATATATATATATATATATACATATATATATATATAGAGGTATATATATACATATATATATATATATATATATATATATATATATATATATATATATATATATATATATATATATATAGATATAGAGGTATATATATACATATATATATATATATATATATATATATATATATATATATATATATATATATATATATATATATATATATATATATATATATACGCAAAAGACAGTAGGAAATAATAAAAAAGCTTTAGTACCAAGCGCTTTCGTGCATTTTAATACACTTCTTCAGGGTACAATAAAAAGTGAGACATAGTTGAAGGACGTCAATAAGTAAAATAGGATAAAAACAAATAACAAAATTTTTTGAACTGTAGAGAAATGATAGAAAAACCAAGTCAGCTAACTAGCATTGTCAAACAATCAAACAACCCACAGCCAAAATTGTACTTGAAGCAAACTGGTCATAAACACAAAAAAAGTTAAACAAAAATTATGTAATTCTGAATTGTTGAACAATATTGGTCATGAGGAAATTATCCAATTTATATAAACCAGCACTAATATTAAAAACACAATCCGACTTTATCTTTATAATACTTGATTCTATAATATTTCTCTTCACAACATCTTTACAAAATAGCAGCTCTTTAGATTTCTTCCAGTCTATCAAATGATTATAGTCATTCATATGAACGAATAGTGCGTTAGACATATTACCAACTCGAACGCAGTATATATGTTGATTTATCCTTGTTGCCAGCATTTTACCACTTTGCCCAATATATTTCAAATTACAACCACTACATGGAATTTCATATATGCAGCCTACACTATTACACGGAGAGTTCTTTATCAAAATACACTTTATAGTAGAAGAATTTCTAAAAACAATATTAACCTTAAAACATCTTAAAATTTTTGGTAGACAGAGAAAACTATCATTATACGGTAAAACTAATAAATTATCATGATTAAAAGAGGTTACATTGTCAATTGCATAATAAGTTTTTTTGGCTTTTTGTAATGCTACGTCAACTAAGAATCTTGGATACTTCAAATTAAAGGCAATATCGTATATTCTTAAAAACTCATCATCTAAACATTCTGGGCAACAAACTCTAAGAGCTCTCAAAAACATTGAGGAAAAAACAGAGAATTTTACTTTAATAGGGTGATTAGAATAAAAGTGAATGTAAGACAATACATTGGTGGGTTTTCTAAAAACGCTAAACTTGAATAAATTATTATATCTATGAACATTTAGGTCTAAAAAGGGCAGAGCAGAACTCCTTTTTTCCTCAATTGTAAAATTAATAGAAGGAACCAGTGAGTTTAGTCTAAGTAAAAAAACAGATACATCTTCATTCAAAGGCCATATACAAAAAATGTCATCAACATAGCGAAACCACAAAACTCTTCCCGGCAAAATATTCACTAAAAGCTTCTTCTCAAAAAATTCCATATAAATATTACTGAAAGGAGGTGATAAAGGGTTACCCATTGCCATTCCAAATTTTTCCTCATAAAAATTCCCATTAAAAGTAAATTTACAATCTTTGATGCACAGTTTAATCAATTCTAACATAGTATTACATGGCAGAGAAAATTCATAATTAGGCAATTCTTCGGTTAAAAAATCTAATAAATCATCAACAGGATTTAGCCAAATAATCCAGTTCGACCGATAATTAGTTCTGTGGGGTCATCGGTGTATAACCTATCAAAATGGCTAGTGAAAGAGTTGTCCCCTTTGTTAGGGAACATTTCTGGCTTCTCTGTGAAAAATAATGTTGATTTCCTTAATCGTCTACGAAGTTACAATATTGATTTTGAATTTAAAATGATAAGTTTTGACGTAACATCACTTTTTACTAAAATCCTGTTGATGATTTATTAGATTTTTTAACCGAAGAGTTGCCTTATTATGAATTTTCTCTGCCATGTAATACCATGTTAGAATTGATTAAACTGTGCATCAAAGATTGTAAATTTACTTTTAATGGGAATTTTTATGAGCAAAAATTTGGAATGGCAATGGGTAACCCTTTATCACCTCCTTTCAGTAATATTTATATGGAATTTTTTGAGAAGAAGCTTTTAGTGAATATTTTGCCGGAAGAGTTTTGTGGTTTCGCTATGTTGATGACATTTTTTGTATATGGCCTTTAAATGAAGATGTATCTGTTTTTTTACTTAGACTAAACTCACTGGTTCCTTCTATTAATTTTACAATTGAGGAAAAAAGGAGTTCTGTTCTGCCCTTTTTAGACCTAAATGTTCATAGATATAATAATTTATTCAAGTTTAGCGTTTTTAGAAAACCCACCAATGTATCGTCTTACATTCACTTTTATTCTAATCACCCTATTAAAGTAAAATTCTCTGTTTTTTCCTCAATGTTTTTGAGAGCTCTTAGAGTTTGTTGCCCAGAATGTTTAGATGATGAGTTTTTAAGAATATACGATATTACCTTTAATTTGAAGTATCCAAGATTCTTAGTTGACGTAGCATTACAAAAAGCCAAAAAAAACTTATTATGCAATTGACAATGTAACCTCTTTTAATGATGATAATTTATTAGTTTTACCGTATAATGATAGTTTTCTCTGTCTACCAAAAATTTTAAGATGTTTTAAGGTTAATATTGTTTTTAGAAATTCTTCTACTATAAAGTGTATTTTGATAAAGAACTCTCCGTGTAATAGTGTAGGCTGCATATATGAAATTCCATGTAGTGGTTGTAATTTGAAATATATTGGGCAAAGTGGTAAAATGCTGGCAACAAGGATAAATCAACATAAATACTGCGTTCGAGTTGGTAATATGTCTAACGCACTATTCGTTCATATGAATGACTATAATCATTTGATAGACTGGAAGAAATCTAAAGAGCTGCTATTTTGTAAAGATGTTGTGAAGAGAAATATTATAGAATCAAGTATTATAAAGATAAAGTCGGATTGTGTTTTTAATATTAGTGCTGGTTTATATAAATTGGATAATTTCCTCATGACCAATATTGTTCAACAATTCAGAATTACATAATTTTTTTTTAACTTTTTTTGTGTTGATGACCAGTTTGCTTCAAGTACAATTTTGGCTGTGGGTTCAAAAAATTTTGTTATTTGTTTTTATCCTATTTTAAATATTGACGTCCTTCAACTCTGTCTCACTTTTTATTGTACCCTGAAGAATTGTATTAAAATGCACGAAAGCGCTTGGTACTAAAGCTTTTTTATCATTTCCTACTGGCTTTTGCGTATACCAACCACGTGACCCTTGTGGCAGTAAAGCATATATATATATATATATATATATATATATATATATATATATATATATATATATATATATATATATATATATATATATATATACATACATATTACTTATCATTCACAAAACTACACGTGACAGATATTAAAGTGTAAAATCCACAGGAAACAGGAAAGTAAAAGACCAGCTACCAAGCGCTTTCGTGTATTACGTATACTTCTCCAGGGTACAAAGTGAAATAAGAAATAAAATCACACAAAAAAGAAACCTTCCAAAACTGAAATAAAAGTCACAAAACAAGCAAAGTATCATTAATGTGCTAAAGTAATTAGAATTCGTTAAAAAATGAATAAACAATTGTCGTAATGTAATAAAATACTAGCAATGTAACAATCCTTGAACTAAACGTTTACTTTGTACTCCCTTACAATTTCATTGACAAGATGAATGTCCAGTTTAAAAAGACCAGAGCTGAGATTTAAAATTTGATTATCAAAATAATCAATAAATCAGAATCAATAACATTCATTTTAACAATGTTTTTACAAAATACGATCTCCTTTATATATATATTATATATATATATATATATATATATATATATATATATATATATATATATATATATATATATATATATATATATATATATATATATATATATATATATATATATATATATATATATACAGTATATATATATATATATATATATATATATATATATATATATATATATATATATATATATATATATACATATTTATATATATATATATATATATATATATATATATATATATATATATATATATATATATATATATATATGTGTGTGTGTGTGTGTGTGTGTGTGTTTATGCATGCATACTTACATTTAACCTCATGCCCTCTTACACCTCAAAGGGTGAGAAACCTTCTGGTTTCTCAGAGGGACCATAGTGGTAAGGCCACAAGAATCTCGCACTTTTTCTAACCGTAAACGGATTTCTTACCCCTTTACATCTAGGTGGACTTTACTAAGTAGGTATTATTAAGCAAAACTCCAAAATTTATCGCTAGGTTCTAAGTTATAATTTTTCTTGTACTTAGAATCGAATCGATCAAACATTACTACATACGCAGAAATATTACAATGGAATGTCCTAATTACTGTACTTTTCATAAAATTGGTCACTTAAGAACTGAAATGTTTGAAAACTACAAACATAACTTAAAACGGTACCTTGAATTCGTAAGAAATATACAATAAATTATTTTTAAAGCTTCAAATAGCATGTATTTTTGTCTGATGATTACATCTGTTCCTCCTAACCATTTTAGATTTGATATGTACCCATCTAAACTTTATTCATCCAATGACACTTTAGATTGATGTAAGTTTCCATGTTCTCTCAATCATTCTGTCTTCGCTAGTCAATCTTCTACGTCCCCTACGAACTGAAATCAACTAAAGTAAAGTTTTCTGTACATATTGAGTGGAAGGTGAAGTTGATTTCTCGGCGAAATATGAGTGTTCTTAAATATAATATTCTCCATAGAAAATGACGGTTCCGAATAAAAAAAAAATTAATAAATGTTCAAATATTTTTTCGAGTCATTTCATATGCTAGACAGATACTAAAATAAATACCACATCAGATTAGGACCATTCACTTTTTTCGATTAAGTAATTATTCGAGATTAACTGTAAAATACAAATCCAAATAATTCAACTGCAAAAAAATAAGGCATTAAATTACTATTTGGTAAATACTTGTGTAGAATTTATTTCTGAAATTCAGTATACCAACATTGCTGGGTAAAAAAAATTAGTCTTCCGCTGGCAATTAGAATCCTAGAAAAATCTTACTTGATTGTAATTAAAGAGAAGAGAACCCATCCACAATGAAAGATTTTCTTAGTTATCAATCAATACTCTGACCGATACCCCTTTCAAGTTCAGCGTTTTACAATGATGGGTATAATATGGAATCCCTTTAATTTAATTATATTTTATTTAGTCATCTTTTTAACTTATTACCATTATTGGCAAAAATATGAACTGTAGAGAAAATTTATTCTATAGTTTAGCCTTTATAATAATTTATGAATTCTTTTTATTTCTTTGTAACATATGTATATGATATTAGTTATAGATAACAAGTAAATGAATTAAAGAACTATAGATATTATACCTATGTATTATAAGAGTTACATAAAGATTTAATGTTTTCCTTGAAAACGCTCCTTTCTGATATATTGAAGGTGAATTTGACACAGACTCATAAGCAAAACCATTTTCTTTTATAATTTTAAAATAATCTGAAAGTCAACAGAACATTAAAAAGTAATACAATTTACCAAAAAAAGGAAAAAAAAATACTCTGTCACTTCAAGCACATTAGACTTTAATAATGGCAACAAAGTACTATCTGTATATCATGATGAAACTATTTTTCTGATAAATGATTAAAATTAAATTCTGGGAATGCCCTTGAGACTAACCATATATATATATATATATATATATATATATATATATATATATATATATATATATATATATATATATATATATGTATATATATATATATTCAGCACCAAACCTCCCTCTACACCCAACCTAGGACCAAGGAGAGCCAGGCAATGGCTGCTATAGACTCAACATACAGACCTATAGGCTCCCCCAAACACCCCATCCTTAGCTTACAAGGATGGTGAGGTTGCAAAGGCCAAAGAAACTAACGAGTTGGAGTGAGACCCTAATTATAATTTTATTAAGCTGTCATTGGACCATTTATAATTCTTATTCAATTAATCTATGCTATGAAATCACTGTACCAATTTCTTAAATATTTTCAATTACTCTTTTGTCAACGGAGGTCATTCCAATCATCACCTAGGAAAACCATCATCGCAGATTGAGATAAAACGGACGACCAAGTACAATTGGCGGTGTTGCAGACCGACAGCTCAAAAAATTATCTTATTTGGTAAACACATTTCTAAGGAAGTTTCTGTGAACGACCAATCATAGATGATATCCATGAAAACGCGTTACATTTCATTATACAGCTGCTTTTAAGTCTTTCTCTCCGTCATCAATGATTTTCTTGATGCTTGAGTTGAATATTGTCTTAACCTGAGTAATAAAACGTGAAAGATACCAACAAACTACATTACTGAGTTAAAAAAAAATCGTCGAGCAAAATTACTACAGTAATATTGAAAAAAAAGGAATAATAGTGCCCCATTCAAACGTAGTGCCCGTTTGCTGAGTTGAACAGATAACCTCCAACGGAAACCGAAGACTTCCTCAAAGCGAAATATAGTAGGTATTCCTGCGTCCATATGCATAAATGTACATTTCAAATGTAATTATGCAGCTACACACACACACACACACACATATATATATATATATATATATATATATATATATATATATATATATATATATATATATATGTATATATATATACATATATATATATATATATATATATATATATATATATATATATATATATATATATATATATATATATATATATATATATATATATGTGTGTGTGTGTGTGTGTGTGTGTGTGTGTGTATAAATTTAATTTGGTTAGTTCTATATCAGTAGAAAATACGGAGAGTCAGGTCTAAATTTCTTTATTTCACTTTTTATTGGATGATAACAAAATAACCTTCGATATACCTGTCTCTTGAAGATTTCCATCTTCTTCTAGGCCCCATTCAATCTCTCTGTCAAGAGTTGTCTTTCTTTGGATTGGGGCTAAAGTTCTTTTATCCAGTAGAATTAATCAAACTGTCACGCGCCTCTCGATATTGTACTTCTTTAAGGATTATTATTATTATGACATTTCGATTATATTTCTGAATAGGATTGGAAAGCCAATAATACATTTCATTTATGCATTAGTCGGTACCTTTTAAGTATATATGAACACTAAGGAAATTTTAACTGATTATCATATACTTTAAAAAAGATTCCATGACAATCTGTAACTCATTATCACCACCTCCCCCGATACCTTCAATTTTCACATATATCTCATGATGCATAGGAATTCAGACAAATGACACTGACTTCATTCTCTCAGGATATTATAACATCTTAAATATTTGAGACCAAAGTAGATTATTTGTCTAACAATTGAATTTTAGATAGGCATTGCATAATGTACAATGGATGGTCATGGAAATGAATGCATAAAAACTGCAGTATATCATGTCTAGTTCTTTTCATGAAATTAGCGTAACAGGTATTTCCATCTTCTTAGATCTATAATAGAAAATTAGAATAAGAGCAAATTATTACGTAAATTTTGGAACGTAGGCATCATCAATCATATAGGTAATTAAACAGATAATCTATATAGTATCAGGGAGGAGGTTCATTGCATGAAAAACTCGAAAAAGTAATAAAATGCAAAAGTCTGCTGGAAACTGGATATCCCCTGGTTCATAAAATGTCACAGGTGGTGTGTCCCAGTATTTCGTGATTTATATACAAGACAAAGATTTAAGGATGGTCGGAAAAATACTCAAATTTAGTGACGATATTGAAAGGAGCTTTAGTCCAGAGGACGATAGGGGAGCAAAACAGATACAAGAGAGTAAGAATTCAATTACATATCAAAGATTTCATATTTTATAAAAGAGAGGGAAGTATATACGCATACTATTAAATAAAAATGACGGACATGAACTAAAATCCAAGCAAATGAATCTTTCCTAAAAAAAGAAAAAAATGATAGTGATGATGTAATAAATATGATTAACCTGTTTTGCGATGTGACTGAATGACTATAATGCCTAATCCTTAAAAATATTAGTTTTTGAAGCTAGATAATAATAAAAAAAAAAACAATATTGCATTACTGAATTAAATATTTTTCAATGTTAAGAATGTGCATATTTCTAGTTCACTATATGTAGGGAATAAAATCGTATGGGAACAATATAAGTCAGGGTCATCGTTGTATTATGAAGCATTACTTTTCCGAATGATTTTTTCCAGATATTTTTCCAGACTCGTGCCATGTTGTGTTCACACATTTAACTTGCAAATGTTGGGATGATGTCCTGTATCTTGATGTTTATGTTCAACGTTCAGATCTGCATTTGGATTGATGGTTATCTTCGGAATTTATTAGTAAGCTTAACCCTTTTAGTATTTGTTTTCTTTCCTTTTCTAATAGTTCTTATTATAATAATTTTGATTTATACTTTTTCGCTTTGCTGTTTCATTGATTTTATAGTTGATAAGAAATAAAATCTATAGACTCCCTTATTCTAAACTTTGTAATTTTTTTCATCATATAATTTTAGTATGAAGACATATTTCTGTATATAATCAAAATGAAGTATTGTTCAGTTAGCAAAGAAACTGTCTGACTCCTAATATTGAAACAAAAATGCAAATGTATTATTTTTAATTCTAATCCTTGATAACAAAATGGGTTTATAGATAAGATGTATCCACAATTTCTAAATATAATCGGTAAATTTTGTTAAAATATATTTTTATAATGAGAAACAAACAGAAAGAGTGATGGAAGTAGCAACAAAAAGAATTACCCTTTTTTCTTAACCTTTGCGATCTTTTGGTTATAAACTGTGTAGATAGTAAATCACAACTCTTTAATCAAAAGTATATATTTTACCATCATTAAAAGTATATCTACAAAAACCTGGAAACCTAAGCCTTTTTTTGTACATACTTTGTCTACAAATGTAGCATTACATATTATTTTTCCTCTCAGTGGAATTATAGTTGGATAAAGATATGTATGTTATTTTTGTGGAGTGAATGTGAGTTTAGCTGACGACAATAGATTATCTAAATATGTTGACTTCACTACTTCTTCTTTATTATATATTGACCTTTAATCTCTCATAAGGAAAGGAAAGAATAAATGGACTTAACTATGAAAGTATCCACGGATTTTCTCTTTATAACTTCTCTATCATCATTTAATGAATAATGATCAAAACGAGGAAAAAAAGCTCACTTCGTCTTATATATTCTATGATCAATAAACGAGTTGTCAATAAATGGTGTGCTGCATAAGGGAAATGTAATATGTGCAATAAGAAACGTAGTACCTATCTAAAACTTCCCAATTGTATGTATACTAAAAATTCTCTTATATCGTGCCAAACTTCTTTCAAAGATATTGTTAAAACAAATCTATATATTCCTGACCATTCGTGATATACTACGCAAATAACCTAGGATATTTTTATTTTTTTCATAATACGTTCGGAATGGAAAGTAATTCAGGCAAACCTTGGGAGAGATCAACTCCATCAGCTTAATGAGGTTTTTACAATGCCTGATATATCAAAGAAGTAACCGGTTTCAAAGACCTCAGATATTACTTTCCATAATCTCATCTCTCTCTCTCTCTCTCTCTCTCTCTCTCTCTCTCTCTCTCTCTCTCTCTCTCTCTCTCTCTCTCTCTCTCTCTCTCTCTCTCTCTCTCTCATAGGAACATAACCATGCACACACGGGTGTTAAATATTTCTAGAAATAGTATATCTTTCATATATTGTGTTTACATGTGTGTAGACACACACATGCGCACACACACACACACACACACACACATATATATATATATATATATATATATATATATATATATATATTTATATATCTTCGTGTGAGCATATATGAGATCTATATGCATAAAGAAACGTGTATATATATATATATATATATATATATATATATATATATATATATATATATATATATATATATATATATATATGGTGTGTGTGTGTGTGTATATATATATATATATATATATATATATATATATATATATATATATATATATATATACACAAACATAGTGTACATCATCATAATCATCATCAGCCACTAGTAGTCCACTGCAGATCAAAGGCTCAGACATGTGATGGCTAGCAGTTAGGTAGTAATTCAGAGACTCACATGAATGCTAGCTGAACAAGTTAGGAGTGGAGCCATTGATGGAGGTCTGGAGGGTGGAGAAGTTATTGTCCATAAAGTAATCGACTCTGGTCATCAGGTCCTTCATGGGCAAAATATTGACATCGGGGATGGCAGCAAGTACAAGTATGGGTAGGCACCGTACCCAAAGTGCCAGAAGTAGATTCACTTCACGAGGAGAGCCGTCAGTGGCAAGTTGCAAGCGAGCAAGGCTGAAAATGTTTTGCTATCCTTTGATATCTATAAGTCAAGTGACGTGTAAGTCTGTTTTCCGAAATAAAACTTTTATTATTTTCCATAAAATATCCAATATTGAGACCAGGCCCTTCTGTAAGTTTTATGATATTTATATTTCATTAATTATTCAAGAATAATTCCAATTTACATGGTGATAACTTTTTCAACTTTGATGAACTAATGCATTATTCACCTTGTGTAAATGTTGAGCCTTAATTTGTTCGCATATTCCTATGGGAAGTCCCATTCTACATTCCCGGTAGTGTTCCTTACTTCATTTCCGAAGAGGCATCTCATAAACCCTGTTGCTTTGTGAACTATTATTGTGGAGGAAAATTATATTGAAATTTTCATTAAAATCTAGTTTACAGTTTATACAGTTTTATTCATATTAAGACTGATGTGCAGAGATAATGATATCTTTCAACCATGCATTCGGATCACTTGATATTCTAATGTAGTAGGTTTTAGTAACCTTGCTTGATGCTTAATGATAAAAGATAACGGATAATATGACTTATGAAGGACTTTCTTATCATGTAAATTCAGTCAATAAACTCTTGTCTCCATATCTCGAAATCTCCAGACGATACATTTTTAGGAAATATATCAAATATAATTTCATCACCATAAAAAGAAAACAGATTAGTATAGATTTCAATATTTTACAATAAACAAAATATTCAAGAGGAAGAAGAGGGGATCAGGGAAAAAGACACTCTATTAAGTTACTGTTCAGCTCCAAATTGAATCAAATGAAAATAATAGTAGTATAATTTAAAAAATGCAATGTAAAAACACTTTGGAGTAATTCAAAGAAAAAATAACCTCTGCATATCCCATTAATGCTATAGAATATAAGCGGAAAGGAAAATATTTTCTTTATTTAAATTTCTCAATATAAACTTGTTGAACTAAGTGATAATAGGGTACTAAATGCTATTCAAAACATCAGTCTAAAATACTCGTTGTTGAAAGTAAAGAAAACAAAAATAGTGATTAAAACTGAGTAGCAGAGGATCAAGAAATTGTTTAGTCTGTATCAATAAGAAAACATTACCAGAATAATTTATATCACCAACCAATTAGTATCTCAGCACTAGAATCGACTGATTTCTACAATACACCAGGCAGTCGTTTTTACCACCAGTTGTCCAAAAGCATAACTTTGTTTATAAGGCATAAAATGATGTGTGATCAAGGAAAGGTCAAGTTTGAGATACATTTTATAGAACCAAAAAGTTATAACAGCAAATTTAGCTTCAAGGAAGTAACAGTAAGCCTTATTGATTCTCTAAGAGAGCTGCTTAATGTAAAACATATTGCCGAAATTGATTGATTGACTATTTTCATATCAAGCAAAGTGAAAGTCCTACGCGGAAATGTTATTAAGCGTTTCCTAAAAGAAACCCTTCATCCTCAAATCTAATCATATCACTCTGGAGTATCGATCTTTGAGCCACAGCAATTAGTGGTATTGGCCATGGGCCAGCAGGTGAAATCATCCCCCCCCCTAGGGATTTTTGCAGACAATGTTATTTTTATTCCTTAGAGTCTATAGATTCATATTCTGATTGTTTGCATTCTGGATGCTGGTGATTTTGGCTGATAAAGCCAAAATTCGAGAAATATTTAGGGGAAAAAATGTAATATAAAATAATGTTAGTTTTATATATGACGCAGAGAAATAAACCAATACTTATAAAAGTGGTATGGAATTAGGGGTTTAAAAGTATGCAGAATCGAATGAAATAGTTTGTTTTATCGAAATAATAAAGAATTCTGGCTTAATTTACGTTCAAAATTCAATTTTAAGCTACCAAGAAAATGTATATCACTATAGTTTGCTATAATTTATTTCAGTGAAAAGATGGATTGACAGCATCAAAATATTCATAAAGAGCAGGTTTTTTAGATGTAATTTCATATAAAATATGTCATATTCAGAAATATATTAAAGCATATGATAGCGTGAGAAAAAATATCTTTGCCGCTTAGAATGCAGTATACTGCTCTGATACAACCCGTCCTCTCTTGTGAACCATAGGCTAGTTGCCGACCCCTCCCAGCTCCAAGATATTTTTTTAGACATTACTTTTTCATCTTCTTGGAGGCAATAGATTCAGAGTACGATTATCTGCAGACTGGCTTTTGGAGATTTTGGTTGCTACAAACCAAAATTTAAAAAAAATAGTGGCCAAAGAATAGGGAAATATTAACCTAATTGATATATGCATATTCTTCTTTAAGGTATATTGGGTTCATTGGGTTAGTTTATTACTAATACAGTTCTTATATATTATAAAATTTACGATAAGTATTTATATATCTAACATATAGATCGTTATACATTGGTCTCTTAAAAATGAAGACACTTTGGTGCAGTTTAATCTCCTTAAGCCGACATAATAGATTAAGTCAGAGGATTTTGGCCCAAAATAATTAAGGACATTAAGATAAACTACAAGAAAAAATTATGATTTTTCTATTACAAAAGATATTTTGTGGTACAAACACAAAAGAAAAAAAAATAAAGTACTCCTTTTGTTGATATTAGTGCTTAAAAAAAAAGAACATTTGGTAATAAGAGAATAACTATGATTGAAATGCATACACAAACAACCATAATTAATAAGACATTTGATTAAAGAAAAAAATTTCTTTTAGAACTTAAATGCATACACTATCACAACCAGAATAAGCATGAAGGGAAGGCAAGACTTCACATAACTCCTGACCAGTTTTATCTACAACTTTATGTACATCTATGAGGCGTCTTTTGTCTCCTACTCCTGTATCGAACAAAATGGTTTGTTTTAAGACTTGAGCAAATTTCAGCAACAAGATGAAAACATCTGTATCTGGTGATCTTATAACAATGGTGAAATCTTCAGATACTTGAGAAGCCATATGACGAAGATGTAAAATAATTCTACTATCAGCTTCCTCTTGGAATGACTGCAGGGCCTCAACCTCATATGTTTCTGTTTGCAGTCCATCAGTACTTGTGATAGCTGTGCAGTTACGACCATTCACAAAATAAATAACTCTGTTTTTAAGCTTATTTGCATATTTATCTTGTTTCCACTCTCCCAGTAAGAACTGGATCAATTGCTCTTTGTTCTGTGTATCGGTTAAGAAACTCTTCCAATTTCTGGGAATTTTTGTTGAGCTACCTTTAAGCAAGAATGTAGCTGATGCTCCTCTTCGCTTCCTTTCTGGATTTTTAATAGAATGAGTCAGGTATGTGTCTGTGACAAAATCAACCCGACTGACTTTAGGGAGTTGATCAAATACTTTTTCAGCTAGTTCACCAAATGATGTTGGTAATGCTACTTGCGCTTGTAATATTGCATTCCCATCAATGATGCAGTTCATGCAATCTATTTCTGGTCTTCTTGCAAGGGTTTGTTCTGTTTCTAGAGCATGAAGGAGTTTTGCTTTGTTGGTTTTCACAAGTGCGCCATCAGCAGTTGCTAATGACCAAGGTACTGGTCCAAGTGGATGACTCAAAACTTTTTCCATGTTTAAGTTGTATTTTGTGGCTAATACTGCGACTTGTCCTAGTACATTTCTTTCTGCTTTTATTTGTTTTACTTGTTTTGTTGTTGTAATTTTTACTGATTTAGCAATAGAGGCAAACGTTTTAAGATTCTGCTTTTTAATTGGATCATTAAAGCTCTTGGTTTTATTAATCAGCCTCTCCTGAATGAAGTCATCAAAGGAATTTTTACCATATTTCTCAGCTTCTAACAGATCTGATTCAACATCTTTTGGAGCAGGTAAACCCGAGGAAAGACAATACAATAAGTGTTTGTCTTCTACACTAAAAGGATCTATGAAATTTTGAAATGCATCCATGGCTTTCCTTACTCGTTCCTCACTGTGGATAATTTCAGACTTTTTGAGATCATTGTGGGAAGATGAAACATTGCTATCTATTTCAGCCATCTGCTTTGTAGCTTCAACATACTCAGCTCTTGCATGGCGTGTCAAACACCATCGTGTGTATGCATTACAGTTCCTGCTGAATCCTATTATGCCTCCATTTGATTTTGCATGACGATTTATTGTTTGTTCTATTGTTATGTCAACTGCATTTCTACTGCACCTGACATTTGATCTACTCACACTCATGCCATGATGTAGCAGTTCTTTGGCTCCTGGGTGAGATTTATCCAAATTGAGCATTGCCAGCATGTAGATTGTTGTGTATCTAGCATAGTTTGGATGGTCATAACAAAAGAACATTGGACATAACTGTTCTAAGCAAGAAATGTGCAGATCAAAGTTGCTTTCTTTAGTTGCCCTCTGGAAGCGCAAAACAAGGAGAACCTTGTCCATGTAATCAATCCAAAACTTTGCTGTCTTGCCATGTTCTCCTCTTCTAATTTCTTCTTTGAAATTATTGTATTGTTCAATCACTGCAGCACAATCTTCATTGGTCAATGCTTCATCCAGTAGTTCTGTGCTTGGTTCACGTGCAAGATGTTCCATCATGTCTCGAGCCCTTCCTTTCCAGAGGATTGTTACATTTGATTCAAAACTTTGTAAAAGGAGGCGCTCTAAAGCCTCGTGCATAGTCTTGTGAACACGCATAGCTCTATTATAGTGTTTTCCTGACATCACTTTGCTGATAGAGCCACTGGCACATATTCCTGACTCAATAAGTATATCTTCAAAGCCACTTCCACTCATACGTTTTCCAATTACTCCAAGAAATGCACATGTTGTATGGAAAACACCTAATCTAATAATAACATCTCCAAATGCATTAGGATCCTGCCACACAATTGCATATGCTTTTTTAGCAACTGCCAAATCAAATGTTAAAATTGTATATTGCTGATTGACCTCCCTAGAAGCTGACTGGGACACTTTGATTATATGCTGTACAGAAGCATTTTCTGTGACTGGCGCATTAATTGGAGGCATATACTCAACTTTTGACTGAACCTCTCCATATTCCTTTTCTTTCCCTGTTAAAGATACCCAACCTGCCCAATTAGGAACTGTCTGAATCGATTCCTTTGACAGGGCTCTACTAAGCAGCCACAAAGAGTCAGAAGTTTTAGCAGCATCATTCACATCTTTATTGGGTGAAGTAAGTATAGAAGGTGCTAATACTGGTTCAGCCTTTGCTCTCAAAAAACATGGTTCTATTTCTTTAGGTATGTAGTTGATTGATCGTTTCTTTGTCCGAGGATTACTGCTTTTCTCTCTTATTTCAGACATATCAACATTTTCAATAAATGAGGATTCTTGAATTACAATTCCATGCGCAGTGTGAGTTGTTCCAGCTCCTGTTGATGTTTCTTCTAATAAGTCAAAATTGTCCCAACACAAATGAGTTACTCTGTTATTTTCCACCTGAATGCCTCTTGGAAGAATTCTTTGTGTCTCAGTGATACCATCGCAAATTGCAGTCTCCAGTTCAAGCAAGCAAGAGTATGATGCACAGTGACCAAAACGATGCAATATTGTTACAATTTCTGCACTACCTGTAAGATGTCGTAATGTCATGCCTAAGAGTAGATGCTTGGGCATCATCCATTTTCCTTTCGTAGTAGCTCTACACAAATCTTGAGAGATAGAAAGCACTGGTATCTCAGTAGTAGTTTCAACTGCTTTAGACCCACCTATAATCAAACTTAAAAATTCTTGTAAGAGTTTAGGTACTTTAGTATTTTCTCCAAGCAAATATTCTTTTGTTGGTGGCCATGGCATTTCTGGAGCTTCTCTTTGGCCATCCAAAATGGCCCTTCTTAAAACTAGAGCAGCCTCCTCAATTCTCTTTGACTCAGATGCAGCCACTTCAAATGCAACTTCTACAGCCTGACCTTGAGGAACTTCGGATGAATACACTAGTTCACTTTTATAATTCGGTTGCCAAAATTGCAATTTGTTACCAATTTTTTTTTTCAGTTTATCTTTTAGCTTACAAGTTTTATATTGAGGATTATAGAATTCTGGAAATTGATCTTGCAAAAAGAGTAAGTACTTTTCTTTCATCATTGATAGTCTTTCAACATTTGCTCCTTTTATGATGCTTTCATCAACATACTTACAAAGATAATCAAAGGCTGCTTTATGGGCTTCTTGTTCTTGTTTGACTTTAAGATTTTCCACCTCACTGATGTTACGTTCTTATAATCTGGTGTAATTTTTTCTACATGTAGGGTGATAACGGGCTTCTCTTGCCTGAAGGTCATAGTCGGCAATCTGGCCAAGCATCTTGAAATCCTTCAGCCTTTCTGCAGCTGCTCTGATTGTATCTTCAGCTGTTTTTGTTTGGCATTTGATGAGAATTTCGATACGCCCTTTCACCTTTTTTCTGTACCTGTTGCACATTAAGCATGAAGTAGAAGGAAAAAGAGGCGTTGGGATTTGTACTTTCTTCGTTGTCCTCCCACTCTTTGATCTTGAGGTAGTAGCTTCATTTGTATCAACTGTACACTTTCTCTTTAAGACTCTGGAAACATTCGTAAAGTTTTGATAACACCACCTGTGAGTTCCATGTAAATCCTTAAGAAAAGTTTTTGGAATTTTATCACATATGGCTTCAAGCCTTTCATTTGGGTTGTCACTTTTTTCCCTAATCAACTTTTTTTCAAGGATCACATCAAAACTGTGGTCTGTTAATGGCCTCACATTTTTTTCTGAATTATTGCTCTCATAGTGAATAATACATGTTAGCTGAGATGCTGCTGATGACTTTGACCTTTGTTTTTTTGTTAATTTCAGCTTCAATGGCTTTTCATCAGAGGGAGTGCTAGTTGCCATTATGAGTTCTTATGCCTGAAAATAAGAATACTTCTCATTATTGTCTTATAGATAACAAAGATTTTTGTCATAAACATTCCATAGAAAAAATCAAGAAAACATGTTTACATATCATATCATATTTGCTGTACCTCGTATATACTATGTGCTTATCACCTTTTTCCGTGTGATCGTCAATTTCAATATTACCAAAAGCTTGAGAAATACTGATGATAATGCTTTACAACTATCAAAAATGAATCCCTCGTCCCAGAAAACCTATAAAAACATATATTACAAAGACATAAACAGAAAAAAGTCATTGCTAATATTTTTTCCATATGCAGACAAAGTTAAATTCAAAATGGCCGCCATTACGGCCAAAATCACCAACAGCTAAAGTGCAAACAAGCAGATTCTGATTCTATGGTCTCTAAAGAATAGAGAAAACTGGGTCTACAAAAATCCCTAGGGGGGGGGGGGAGGGGGGTCCTATGGTGGGCCCACGGTTGATGTGATTTTTTGGCAAAAAATATTAATTTCATGACGCAAGATGTAACTTATTGCTTATATAGGCCTAGTTTGTATATTACTTTTTTAGTAAAACGTGCTTGTCATAGAAAATCCTGATATGGCCACGAGCTTATTAAAAACTTTTTCATGATGTCATAAAGAGCAACGTATCTGGATATATATATATATATATATATATATATATATATATATATATATATATATATATATATATATATATATATATATATGTGTGTGTGTGTGTGTGTGTGTTTCCAATCATGCCATGAGGAGGGAGAGGGGTTACTCTGAGACTTACAATAGATAACCACAATTTCACCCAAATTGCCAAACTACCGACTTGTAGCTAGGAAAGAGAGATGAGGTGGGAAGTTAAATCGGTGTGTGTGTGTGTGTGAGAGAGAGAGAGAGAGAGAGAGAGAGAGAGAGAGAGAGTGAGAGAGAGAGAGAGAGTGAGAGAGTGTGTGTGTGTGTGTGTGTGTGTGTGTAACTAGATATTACCCGTCATGTTTGCCGGGTCACGTTTACTAAATAAAAAAATCGATCCATATAGACCTATTTGCCAGCAAAAATCTTTAAAAAATTACAGTGAACATAAACATTAGGAGAATAACTAAAAGTAGTTACGAATTTTTAATTCTTCAATTAGAGTCACCCATTAGTCTTTATTAATTTTTGTGTCATCCCAGACCATTACTCCAGTAGATATGAAAATTAATCGGAATAAGATCGTTTATGTAGCTATATTCGATTTAATCGCACAATACCACCATCTGCTGACCTGAAAATAAAAATAAAAAATAAAATATTCGCTTCCATATTAAGTGTCACAGACGACGCTTTTTAGGTGGGTTTCAATTCCATATATACCTAAAAATTATATGGAAAGGAAAAACCTAAAATGTTGTTTAATCTGACTGTTAATTATTGCCATATTCGCCTAGTGACAGATTTTTTTTCTGGTGAACGTAAACCTTTTTTCTTAAATATATATGTTTATAGCAATGAAATTGCTTGTGTAAGTCCTATTTGAGAACTATTTGGAGGTATTAGTCATAATTTGTGTATTGGTGGGTCATTTAAATTGCTCCAATTTTGATTAACCAGAACAAAAATATTTTTTCATAGTATATGCTTCATCCTTTTGTATTGTAAATTTCCAATGAAGACCATTTTTACATTTTATAAATATTTCCAGTCTCACATCTAATTGTTCAGCCGATTCATTTCGATATGTAACTTAAAACTACATAATTGTCACACACTTTCCAGTAAATATTGTGTTATTATGTATTTAGCCTTTTTCTGTCCAATATCGACCACAAAATAAATTATTTTTAATGAATTAAAAATCTAATAGCATGAAATTGAAGAAAAAATAAGACCAACACAATCACAGTTGAATTATTCAAATCTTTGATTGTATAACCCAATAACTATCTTTGAATCAGGAGAAACATATCTGAGTAGGGTAGGTATAAAAATAATAAAATTAGACATATTTCAGGGTAATTGCTGACCTTGAAACTGTGGGAAATGGATAACAGATATATATTTCTATAATTTGGTATAAAAAAAAAGTAAGCAACCAACTCGAAATATAGCCCCTTTTTGGAAATTATATGATGGCCTATATGAGTCTATGATAACGTTCTAGAGTGAATTTTATAGTAAGCATATTTTTGGCTTATACATACATACATACATACACATACATACATATATACATACATACATTGTCACAACTCAGGTTCAATAATTGGCAGGTGAAAATAAAATAAGACTATTCTGCTTAATTTCGCTATTCTCGTATAGCCTTTATTAACACTTCAATATAAAGTCACAAACCGCAGCATACACTGCCCAAAAACGCTCTATTGAGCAAAACTTCTTAAGTAATATAATAGTTCACAGTATAATAATAATAATAATCCTCTCGCACTTCCAGTCTTAAACTGGTAGAGAGAGAAATCCCGTTATAACACGTGCGTTAGAAGCACCACCGGTTGTGTCTTCCTCCCGAAACAAAGGTTTAGATGTCGCCTCGGCTCGTTGCCAGGGACTCCGCAAAAGCACCAATTCTATAACAATAAATATGTATCCATGAATAGCGGGGTGACATCTCTTGTGAAAGACTTTATGTACATATTACAAATTAAAATAAAGAAACTAGCGTTAACTCGTAACAATAGAACAAGCACACAAGTTTTACATTCATTATTTTCAGTAAATAACAGTTCAACTACTTTAACATAAAAAACGATAGAATAATACCGTGCATAAAAAGTAATTATAACAAACTAAATAAAATGCTTATGATGATATACAAAAATCATTATACATCAATATAATACAGGGCTGATATATAAATATATACGCAGAAATAAACTGTAGAATAAGACCGTATATAAACACTAATTATAACAATAAACAAAAATAAAATGCTTATGATGATATACAAAAATACTTATACATCAATATAATACAGGGCTACTGCACATGTCTCCTGGTCACAGGTGTCCTGCCACGCTGGGTCAGGGTCTTCAGCTGGTCTTGCACATGG
The DNA here is from genome assembly GCF_036898095.1 of Palaemon carinicauda. Taxonomy (NCBI): domain Eukaryota; kingdom Metazoa; phylum Arthropoda; class Malacostraca; order Decapoda; family Palaemonidae; genus Palaemon; species Palaemon carinicauda. Next base: position 31,313,532 of record NC_090748.1, read on the forward strand.
GACGTTTCCAATTAGCAGATCATAGAGGCGTCAGGAAGACAAACTGCTTCCACTTCTCCAATCAGGTATGGAGTGTTGATGTGGATTTTAGCCATTGGAGCTCTCCGGAAGGAATTGTCAGCAAGCCTGACCAGCACTAAGGTTCCAGTGTAAAGATCAGGATCAACAAATTTTTGTTTGATTACCACACTACTACATCCAGAGTCACGCAACACCTGAACAATGTGGGATCCTACTCGACCCTTTGTCACTGGCATTGAGTCTTCATTGCTTGGAACACAAGCATTCATACAAGGGACTGCAAAACCATTCTCAAGGAAAAGCTCTCCTTCCTTGATACAAGCATCTACCTTAGCTACTTCCATTTCTGGAGGAGGGCCACTGATTGAACAGAGGGAAGAGACTTGTGCCACTGGTGTCTGTGCCTCATCAACACTTTTCTCAACATCCAAATAAGCGGTTTTTATGGTCCTTAATTTCCTGCATTCCGGGAGATCATGACCTAACTTATCACAGAACATACACTTTTTGTCATTTCTAGGACCCTTTGACTGATCCAAGAGGTGACACTTCGACGCTATGTGGCCGAGCTGGTTGCATCTGTAGCACCTTACCTCTCTAGCTGAAGTCCCCTTGATGACTTGCTCATTGGCCCCATGCCAAGGATTCTCAACAGCACTCGGTCCTGTCTGCTTAGGTGCTCGATACACAGGCTTTTTAGCTACCTTGGCCTCCTAAGAGAGCTCGGTTCCATGAGCTGTGAGGTACTGCTCGGCTGCCTTTGCCAGGTCATCCAGATTAGCAGGGGCCTTTTCCTTCAAATGAACTTCCAGTGCATTTGAGACAGCATTGATGAACTGCTCCTTGATCATCAGCTGTTGGAGCTCTGCAAAAGTCTCATAAGCGCCAGCTTGTTCCATCCACTTCTTGAAAAAGTTCTTGAGCTTGACAATGAACTGTGCAGGGCTCTCTCCGTCTTCTGGGGGCGTGTTCCGGAACTTTTTACTTAATCCTTCCTCAGTAAGGTCGTATCTTCTGAAGAGCACTTTCTTCAAAATTTCATAGTCCTTTGCATCGTCGTAAGAAACCGGACCATAGACTAGAAGGGCATTCCCTGTCAAAAGAGCACTGAGAGACGAGGCCCACGTTGACCTGTCCCACTTGTGTGTGTTAGCATTCCTCTCAAACCTTAACAAGTAGCCGTCAAGCTCATCCTTAACATCCACAAACTCCGGGAGGTTTGGGATCTTTGCTTTAGGAGATTGGTTACTGATCATTGTCGGTGCCTCTTCATGGTGTCGTGCTGCCTCTAGTTCAAGTTTCTTTATTTCTAGTTCATGTCGTCGCTCCCCCTCCTTCTCTTCTAGTGCATACTGTCGCTCCCGCTCCTTCTCTTCTAGTGCATACTGTCGCTCCCGCTCCTTCTCTTCTAGTGCATACTGTTGCTCCCTCTCCTTCTCTTCTAGTGCATACTGTCGCTCCCGCTCCTTCTCTTCTAGTGCATACTGTCGTTCCCGCTCCTTCTCTTCTAGTGCATACTGTCGCTCCCGCTCCTTCTCTTCTAGTTCGGCCAAAGCCTTCCCACGCTCAGCGTCATACCTTTTCAGTCTCTCTTCTCTCTCAAGATTCTTTTCTTCTGCTTGAACCCTGTGCTCGGCAAACTCAATGGCCTTCTCGTCGTCCAGTCCGTAGTCCTTTGCCAATGTAAGACATTCTTTGAAGGTTTCCATGACTTCTACTTCCAGCATTTATATCTTTTCACTGTTGCCAATCCTGTTACGGTCGCTACTTGTCAAAACTCAGGTTCAATAATTGGCAGGTGTGAAAATAAAATAAGACTATTCTGCTTAATTTCGCTATTCTCGTATAGCGTTTATTAACACTTCAATATAAAGTCACAAACCGCAGCATACACTGCCCAAAAACGCTCTATTGAGCAAAACTTCTTAAGTAATATAAAAGTTCACAGTATAATAATAATAATCCTCTCGCACTTCGTCTTAAACTGGTAGAGAGAGAAATCCCGTTATAACACGTGCGTTAGAAGCACCACCGGTTGTGTCTTCCCCCCGAAACAAAGGTTTAGATGTCGCCTCGGCTCGTTGCCAAAGACTCCGCAAAAGCACCAATTCTATAACAATAAATATGTATCCATGAATAGCGGGGTGACATCTCTTGTGAAAGACTTTATGTACATATTACAAATTAAAATAAAGAAATTAGCGTTAACTCGTAACAATAGAACAAGCACACAAGTTTTACACTCATTATTTTCAGTAAATAACAGTTCAACTACTTTAACATGAAAAACGATAGAATAAGACCGTGCATAAAAAGTAATTATAACAAACGAAATAAAATGCTTATGATGATATACAAAAATCATTATACATCAATATAATACAGGGCTGATATATAAATATATACGCAGAAATAAACTGTAGAATAAGACCGTATATAAACACTAATTATAACAATAAACAGAAATAAAATGCTTATGATGATAAACAAAAATCCTTATACATCAATGTAATACAGGGCTGATATATAAATATATACGCAGATATATTAATTTGTGACATATATATATATATATATATATGACCATCACAATCATATATATATGCACACACACATATATATATATATATATATATGATTGTGATGCTTATATATATATATATATATATGTATATATATATATATATATATTTATTTATATATATACATATATATATATATATATATATACATATGTGCATATGTATATACAGTATATATATATATATATATAGGTGTATATATATATATATATATATGTGTGTGTGTGTGTGTGTGTGTGTTTGTATTGTTTACTAGTCAGTTTAACTGATAAATGATGAAAATGTATTAGAAGTGATTTACGCTCATGTTATGTAGATTTAATGTGACCTACCACAAAAGGGATTATCTTTTTATATTACCTGGAAACCCAATTGAAGCCACGATTAAAATCCCCTTTCCATGAGGAACGTCACCTATAATAAAACAAAATCAGATTAAACAAATTAATAAAACCGAAACTGCAATTTTTATATCAATTATTATTTTACTTTCGTAAAACAATAAACAAATTCTAGGGAAAATACTTAAAGCTTACATTATTACGCTAAAAGATATAATTTTGCAGCCTAAATTGCAGTTTGGAAAATTTTTGATCTGTAATTTTGTCAATAGTATTCATGCTAGTTCCAACTAAAACACCTATTGTTCGTTTCATCGCTTGCGCTTTATAGAGATAGTTTGAATGCTCACTCAAACCAAGTTTGGGTCAATCAAATGAAAGTTTATTACATTAATAGCAAATATATCAAATGCAGTAATGGTTCACTTGAACGTAGGCAAAACTGTTATACCTCCATCCAATGGCATGCTCTCTCTCCCTCTCTCTCTCCTCTCTCTCTCTCTCTCTCTCTCTCTCTCTCTCATTAAACTGACCAATATCGGTTTATATATGAATTACAATTGAAATAGAGTGTTTGGTGAAAAATTCAGTAACTTTGGTAGCTCAAGTATATTTTCTTCTAATCTCTCTAGGTGAAACTTTTTAGATATCACCATAGAAAGTATACATTTAGTAACTACTATTTATGGATACAGAATAAACAGATTAATAATAAAAGTTACAATGGATGTTCCGGTTTGCAATTGGGATTTTATTGAGTGAATAGCAGGTCTTAAAATCCACTATATTAAGGAGGATATAAATGAAATGTATTAGGATTAAATTTCTCCAGAATAAAAAAACATAATATTACATTGGGGAATTTTTTTTTTTATTAAAACTAGATACATAACCTAAAATATACTGGCAGGCCCCTTCTTTATTGATATTTTACAACTACCAATATGTATTTATTTTTCTCTTTTTTATGTGCACGTTAAATACTTTAGTTGGACAATAAAAAGATTGTATTTGTAAATTCGTGAAGTCCTCTTCATCAGGTGATGAAATTCAATTTTGATGTATGTTAACAGTGTTTCTTAAATTTCTTTTAATCACATACCTGTTGAGAGTTCGAGTTCCGATCAAACGTAAGAGTTCTATTATTGTCTGTAACCTCACCGTACTTGTGGGGAACTAAAGTGATCCTCCAAGTCTACCCGCTGAGTTCTGTGTAGCCATTGCATGGCCCTCCGTGGTATTTGGTAAGTGGTGGGGTTAATTGGGTGATAACATATGAATATATGGCCGTCCTCTAGGACACTGTCCCGTACCTTGCTTCGGCCACTTATGGTGATCTTGAAACTTTTTTTGACATACAAGAGTCAGAAATATTTCACAGATGTACTCCATGATGGGCGAAATTATGATTAACTAGGGGTATATCCCATTTTTTTAAATTATGTCCAAAACATCCTAACGGCTAGTAGTAAGCATTGCCAGTAACATTACAAATACTCAACAGATACGCTGACCTCTTTTCCAATTATATATATATATATATATATATATATGTATATATACATACGTATATATATATATATATATATATGTGTGTGTGAGTGTGTGTGTGTGTGTATGTGTGTGTGTGTGTGTATACATATAAATATGGGAAAAGGTTGGGGAAACCCGCTGGAGAGGTAGTGATAGCCATTGTCACCCTCGGTATTGTTGACGGGATGCATACAATTTTGAGGATGGCTTTTTGGACAACCCTTTTTTTTTTTTTGTAAACAGAGCTTCCTAAATACGATGCTTCTATCTTATAGATGTAGATGTTGTAGTTGCCATTAATTAGTATTCTTTAGGAGAAATAAGCTTTTGCATGTCTATCTAGGGTGATAACGGCATCCTATTCACATTACGTTTTAAAGATAAATTTTATCTTCTCATCGGTGATTTATATTGCAACCTAACGCATATATCTTATAAGTATTGTGACTAAACCACATAAGAGTAACAATTACCTGTTTAGAGCTTAAGGTTTTTGTCAAGAACGTTGATATAGGCATGGAAATACAGTAGATAGCATATCAACAAAATAATCTTAGAGTTTAAATTCGCTTTACGAGGAGTCCGTTGATGCTGATAGTATGGAAAGAAACGTAGAAGGGGGAGCCTTCTTTATTGGTGTTAACGTTGCTTGCTACACCCACATGAGATGTCTCCCCTCCTGAAAAAGGCATGAATTTCAAAGAGGTGACCTGTTCTACAGAACCATACTGTTGGAGGGTCATCCTGTTGAAGATACACATGTTTAAGGTGTTAATTGGTGATCCAATCCTCTTTTTCATTGACGTTCAGGAGAAAAGCTTTCAAAAAACAACAGATGGTAAGGATAGACTGATGTGTGGGAGCAACACAGATGACTTGCAAGCGTTGGTGTGAACATAGACTCATTTGTGATGTGTAGGTCTTTTGGTATAATGCTGCTTTGATTGGGGCTTGTAAGTCTGACGCCTGGAAATCCTCAGAGGAAGTGGAGGGCGGAAAACGTTTGGCTGGGAAAACTAAAAGTTCGCGTTGGGTATACTATTTCAGTGACGGAGACATCCATGGTGTCCTTGGAAGGGGTCCTCAATCCGAGAAACCCCCAGGGAAGTTGTAGAAACCAATTGGAATCGATGCAGATACTATGATATTACGATGAAAATGTCCAACTATTCCATTTGGTGTGGGTCAGTAAGCAGTACCCTGATATAGGGTGATGCCAAGAAGATGCCATAAAGATCTCCATAATTGTGATAGATAATGGCACCCCTGTCAGAAGTGATATGCTCTTTAATGCCAAATCTTGCTATCAGTCCCGAAATTAGCTTTGCTTTACTTGAGTCAGATGTAGCATCTTGCATGGGGAGGCTTATGACCTGTGAGTGGAGCAATTGATAACAGTAAAAAGATGGCATTGTCCTTGTAACGTGAATAGGGGCTAAGCACATCAACGTGAAGGTTGGCAAAACAACTTTGCGGTTGGGGAAAAGTGGCAACGGCCGAATGTGTATCAATACACTTGAAATTTGTCATGGTATATAGGTATGGATCCAATCCTTGTCATCTTTAGTAATGGCATGTATTCTACACTTTAACTTCAGTAGCTTTGCTGTAGATCAGTGAGAGGGGTGTGAGAGTCCATTGATCAATAACAACACCTGTCCGCGCATGATGGCAGGCATCCACGGGTGTGGCCTACTAGTGCTGACATCACAAAGTAGAGTAGAATTTTATTGGAGTCATTGAGGGCAACGCTTTCCCAAGAGAAAGAGAGGTAAATGATGTCTTGCAGGTTTGGTGGTAGATACTGTGCTTGGTGGGAACTGTTGGGGTCTGGCATAGTTCTGACTAAAAGACATTTGGAGGTGGTCGTAACTGTCCGTGGGTGCACTGATGTGGAGATCGGGGTCGAAGGCAGTAGATGATAGAGGTTTGGACTGGCATTGCCTTTGAAATCAATTAATTATCAAGATGTTATGAAGTTATATCAACGTAAGTATCAATTCATTGAAAATCAATATTTCCCCCGAAATGCATTCCCTTTCTTTGCAATTGTAGCAGCTTACATTGTGCGAAGTTCAGATAAATACCTTTCAAAAAGTATGAGCTACTTTCTTTAAATGCTTACTGTATATATATATTTTAGTAGAGCAGAATATTAGATGAGACAAGAGAATAAATATTCATGAAATACTACTCTTGAGAAATGATAAACCTTTTGACTTAGAGCTAGTATTCTGGAAACAATACTTATAGATGCTTTCCACTCAACCTGGCATTCTTTCCCTATTTTCATGACAAATCTTGCAAATCATATAATTCTCCTCCATGATTCGATGGACATAACAGCGCTAGATTCTCATCTTTAAATATTATATATTTCTTAGATTTTTTATGGAACCACCATAATGTTTCTCCTGCAGAATCATCGATTTCAAGGTCAACCTCTCCATTCAAATGACTATAACAGCGTTACTCTTCATTCTCTTTTTATTGCACGTAAAATATCTTTCCTCGCAAGTTGAGAGGCATTTACTATTGGATATGCAAAAGGATGGAAATGACATAACAATGTTTTACCTTTAAAAAATACTCCTTGAAATATGATTACCAATAATGTGTGACCATGACCTTTATAATATAACGTATTGTATAAAAAATGATTTTTGAGACCTTGTGAACTAGCGTTTTAAGAACCTTCCTGAAAATATCCATTTGTACTAAGATCACACACAACTTTGACTGAAGAGGATATTTCAGGAAATTACTGACCAGTGGAAGGTTATTACTCATGTTTAGTTTTCGATTCATATTATATTTAAGTGAAATAATCCGTCTAATCAAGAACAAAGAGGGCAATGGATATCTTTCAAAAGAAAACATATCAAGAGAAAATCGTCAGCAAGTTTTGTAAAATCAATGGACGTCTCTTTACATAATGAAAAGCTCTGCGACTGAATTGGTTCCATTTACATTCCATCATTCTCATTTTACATCCTTCGACCTCCACTTTAAAAAGACATCAAGTTGCACCTAAGAACTTGCATATTTATTTAGAACGTTTTTTATCCCTATTATTATTTGAAACTTTTTAAACTTATTTATAGTTTTGTCTGAATTATGTAAAATGTTTCAAAATATGCTTTTCCACTTAGAACATCCTGTCATATTTCTTTTAAGAATTATCAACAAAGCTTTAGGTACGCCACTCTTCAATATATAAAGCTAATTACCTGTTTAGAAAATACGTTGATTCTGTATAAAATATGCTTATAATGATAGTAAAAGAGCTTGCGATTAATCATGTATACATCATTCTAAATTATGTTTTACTAATGTGAGGATTCATCCTAAACTTCACAGGGATTATACAGACTATATTGAAATCTATACATCACATTAACTAAAAGTCTCTCTTCACAAGTAACACAGTTTAATTGGTGCTATATTCTGGATCTATTCATTCATCTTCATAAAAGATCATCATTTCTCTTTCTTATCTTTGACTAGAATGATGAGACACATAACTCTTTTCAACAAGAATTATATTTTCTTTTTTTGGGCAGCTGTTATTATCAAAATAAATAGAAAGAAAAATAATGACAGCATGTAGGGTCCAGATACTGATGGCGTTTCAAGATACAGATAATACAAAAAAGATCGGTAAATGGAACATAATTGATTTTTTTGGGGAAAGGGATTTTAGCAGAGGGTATGTATGCTATGAATACATATAATCGGAGGAATAATGCAGTATTCAAAATATAACAAAATTGGTGCTTACGATAAATTATATGCTAAACAATACGCAATCCCAAATAAATTGCTAACTGAAATTCCCCAATTGTTAGACTCTAATCATGAATTCTTGATTCTAGAATGAATAGATTATCACATTTAATTTATCAGGCTTCAAAATAAATCGGAAATAGATATAGTAACCTACATTTTTCCCGTCTAAATTATAAAGATTTTCTTTGATTGACTTTTACTTCTGAAACGCACTCTCAGTTTGGCTAACTTAAATTTTTCTGAGTAATTTATTAAAGGAAATCGAAAGTGGTAGAAAATTACTTTTAGTAACTCTCTCTCTCGCTTCATTAGAGAGAGAGAGAGAGAGAGAGAGAGAGAGAGAGAGAGAGAGAGAGAGAGAGAGAGAGAGAGATTTCAATAATGCTTTTTATATAGATATATATTATAGGTAAGTGATTTTCCTTTCTTTAATAAGGTGAGAATGCTACATGTTTAATTACCTGTTTCCAATACCAAATAATCCCTCAATCTTATGCAAAAATCATAACACCTTTCCCTTCTTGTTTCACAAAGAAAGATTTAATAACTCGCCAATTAAAATGCTGATATCTTTCGAACATGCACGATCACCATGTCAGAGAAAATATATTGACTTTGCTGTTCGACCTCTTATTTGCAAGCCAGCTATTCCATACTATTGACGGTACATCTCAATACCTGCACACTGTTGGTGAAACTGGGATTGTTAATGATAACCTTGCCATATGGCAATCAATTCTCCAATTATTCTTTAATCTATTGTCCTTAATTTTAAATTATATCGAAAAATATTCCTGGTTAGAATGAAAATGATTAGAAACTTTAGTTATATTGTAGGTATATACATGCTGCGTTTTACTTCATAAAAAACAACAAACCAAATTCTTTCCATATGTTATTTTCTAGACTTTATATATATACATATATATATACATATATATATATATATATATATATATATATATATATATATATATATATATATATATATATATATATATATATATATATATATATGCATTTACACAAAAAAGCATATGATAATAATATTAACTAGAATTTTATCTGCATACACTCATTCTGGCTCTTTTCTGGTTTAATGAAATAAATCTTGAAAAAAAGATAAATAATATAAAACTATCAAAATCCTAATCTCTGTTATGGAAACAATTTCACTCTTCTTGCTGATAAGTGGAGTCTATCACAAGAAAGACATTCTAATCTAAGAAAGTTTCTTTTTCAATCCAATGTTTCTTTAACTACTTAAGGAACCCTATTACATACACTAGTCTCAGTCAACTGTAACTGGCTACAGGTAAAGAGAAACACGCACAGGAAAATAAATATAGTAGAAAATCCAGCAGAACATGTTTCTTTGTTATTATAATTACATCAATAACATAATTATATATGAATATTGAAATCATCTATCTTTCTTCAAGAAGATCTAATGGATCATAATCCTTGATCTCTCTCTCTCTCTCTCTCTCTCTCTCTCTCTCTCTCTCTCTCTCTCTCTCTCTCTCTCTCTCTCTCAATCGATTTGCTAACCACGTGGTAACCAAAATGGTTTGCATAATTTAGTTTTGAAACGAATTAATTCTCTTTTAAAAGAAGTGTAAGGTTATTGGTAAATAAATCAGAATACTTAAGGTGAAATAAAACCTTTTTAACTCTTGAAAATGCCACAGGTGAGCTCAAAAGAAAAGCTGAATTTGAGGCAAAAATCTAAATTGTAACTTTACCTAGATAATGGGAACGACAAATTCATAAACTAAAACTCAAGGGGCTCTCAGTAGAGCCCAAACCTTCACCGCGGTATCTTATTTATTTGCCTATTGCTCAACCTCGACTTTGATATTTGACCCTTACGTGCATTGTTTGTCGAGTATCTTTATACACGCAAATATGAACCAAGTTTTAAGTCTCTGTGACAACGAGGTCCAAACTTATGGCTGATTGCATGAATTAGACACTTTGCTTGACCGTGACCTTGACCTTTGACCTTGACCTTCCAAGATCTAATCATATCCTGCTTTTTATATAAGAATTAATTCCTTCAAGTTTCATTACTCTATGATTAAAATTGTGACAAGGACGTTGTTCACAAAGATCAAATATACACTTAAACAAATAAACATACAAACACACAAACAGGAGGTTAAACAAAATATTTCCAACTTCGTTGGCGGAGGTAACGAGTGAAATAGGGTGTTATATTTATTTTTTTCTAATGATCAAAATCAGCAATAAATTTTTATACGTGTTTGAATATAGCTACCAAGTCATATAAGATACCTTATACATCTGGAATTAACATGCATTTTAAAACTTCTTCAAGTACTTTGTTTATACCTAAACATGAATTACAATACATTTCGATTATACGTTACTATCTCTTTTCCTTAATTATAGATTTTGTTTAAGATTTTCACATCTACGAGTTTATAAGTTATTTCATTCCAAATAACTCCAGCTAGATGTTGGAACGTCAAAGAAATCGATGATTATATACAGATACAGGATAGTGATGTTTATCATTAACTGTAGTTACTGTTGAGTGTGGTTATCAGAGATAAATTATCAAATTATTTTCTCTCTCTCTCTCTCTCTCTCTCTCTCTCTCTCTCTCTCTCTCTCTCTCTCTCTCTCTCTCTCTCTCTCTCTCTCTCTCTCTGTACCTTTAAATTGGCAGGACTGTATCTTTTATTTTAAGATAAATCTTTCCTGAATATATTATGAAGAAATATTTTCACTCAAAGATGTTCTCAGTTAGGAATACACCATTATTTTTATGCAAGAAATACTGCAGTATTACATGTTACTCAATGAGCAGGGTATACACAAATCCAAGGAATTATTCACAACAAGGGTTTATTGTAATGTTTATGGCTTCACCAATAATGCCTTACAATAAATTCACCAGTATCCATATGATTCTCAGACACAAAAATGCGATTTCGATAGCAGTCGAAGAAAGTTATCAACAAAGAGAAAACTTACAAAATTAAAAAAAAAAACTTTATAATGAATATCATTATATATTTCCTATGGTCATAGGAAAAAAACTAGTATAATTTGCAAAGGTCATAGGAAATAAATCATTATATCTTTTCAATGGTTATAGGTAGAATACAAAAAGGTGACACAGAACTGTGTAAGGTATAAAGTCCCTCACTAATGGCAGGGACAAGGGACAGTCACACTTTCATAGCAGAACAATGCCCTAGACTAGAAAGAGACCATAATACCTGTGATCAACGACCATGCACCCGCACCACCAAAGCTAAAACCAGGGAGGGTCAAGCAATGGCTACTGAGGACTCAGCAGATGCACTTACTGCTTTTCGTAAACAAACCATCCTCACCTAACAAGGATAGTGGGGTTACTGATACTATAAGAAACTATCCAACTTGAGCTGGTCTTGAACCACAATTCATTAAATCACCAGCCAGGGACGTTATCAATGGGCTAACACAACTATTACCGCTAACCTTAAGCACCACGTACTTTAAAAATCAAGGAGTAATTTAAATGAATCATAGATAGTAACTGCTCGTGTAAAATGCTACATTTTACTTCTTGGGAATATACTTACTTTTTGTAGCCGGCCCTTGCATAGAGAAGGTGGAGCAACAAGTTGGAATAATACAGGCGATGTTTCTATATTAGTATCCTTTTTATATCTATGATTTACATAATGAGTGCGGGAAAAAAGCACTGGGTGTAAACATTCCCATTGATCATGGTCCCTTTGTTCTTGCTTTATCGCCTTAAGAGATACTCTTTGAGTTTCATAAGCGTGATGAGTGTCGTGAGTAACTCTTTCATGTAGTGAGTAACAGTAGTACCACTGTTCATTCTAGTTAGGAGCTCTCCATGGGTTAGGGTCTTGGCAAATTGGCTGAGCCTCACATTCAACTGCATTGTTATTGCCTGTCTTGAATATGATATTTATTTTTTTTTCCCCAGATAAAAAAACATTGTAGCTTTATACGGTTGTATGTTGTTTATTTATACACAGTTTTATTGAGTATCTGATGTACTGTAGATGGTGTCAGAGTCCTCTTTGATTCTCTTTTTAATCTGGTATGATTAAAACACTACTCTTGTTAGGATGTATTGCTCTATTTCCTATCGCTGTAGTTTATATGCCTTTGCCATCATCCATCTTGGCTAATTCAATTGGTGATGCTATAGTAACGAGAACATGA
>NC_090748.1:31333512-31351012 GCF_036898095.1 Palaemon carinicauda
ACTTTGTCTATTGAGCAATGTTCATTAGCACTGAAAAGGGATAAGAGAAGTTATCGATTGTGTATATGATGTGTATTGAAAATTATTAATTTTTTATTGATAAATGAAAAGTTAAAATCTGAAAAACAAATCATTATAATTTTAAAAGAGCAAAATGTTAGGAAATAAAAACCTCATTAGATATACTTCAGATAAAAACATAATGTTGTATTTCTACATCCAAAATTTGAATCAATGACTTCTTCGAACAAATATGCAATTGTTTCCAGTGTCATTTGATTAAACTTATTTACTTTTCCTTCCATTTTGTGTGAAACGATAACACACACACACACACACACACGCGCGCACGCGCATATATATATATATATATATATATATATATATATATATATATATATATATATATATATATATATATATATATAGGTAGTAGGTTGGCCAGGGCACCAGCCACCCGTTGAGATGCTACCGCTAGAGAGTTATGGGGTCTTTTGACTGGCCAGACAGTACTACATTGGATCCTCCTCTCTGGTTACGGTTCATTTTCCCTTTGCGTACATACACACTGAATAGTCTGGCATATTCTTTACATATTCTCCTCTATCCTCATACACCTGACACCACAGATTACCAAACAATTCTTCATCACCCAAGGGGTTACTGCACTGTACTTGTTCAGTGCCGCTTTCCTCTTGGTAAGGGTAGAAGAGACTCTTTAGCTATGGTAAGCAGCTCTTCTAGGAGAAGGACACTCCAAAATCAAACCACTGTTCTCTAGTCTTGGGTAGTGCCATAGCCTCTGTACCATGGCCTTTCACTGTCTTGGGTTAGAGTTCTCTTGCTTGAGGGTACACTCGAGCACACTCTCCTATCTTATTTCTCTTCCTCTTGTTTTGTTAAAGTTTTTATAGTTTATATAGGAGATATTTATTGTTGTTACTCTTCTTAGAATATTTTATTTTCCTTTTTTCCTTTCCGCACTGAGCTATTTTCCCTGTTGGAGCCCCTGGGCTTATAGCATACTGCTTTTCCAACTAGGGTTGTAGCTTAGTAAGTAATAATAATAATAATAATAATAATATATATGTCTTACTTATAACTGTAATCGAACAGTTTAACATGTTTTTTCAACCCTATCATTAAGAAGATAATCCACGGAAACCGACCACCAGACATGCATCAGAGGTCAAGACTTCCTCCAAGCGGCTCAACAATAAGAAGACGCACCTGGATGTAATTAAATTTGGCTAATCCTTCTAGCAATTATAACAACTATAATACAATTGAACACACCCTTTTGCTTTCATATATAAACTGTCACTCTCCACTGTATCCCTTATTTTTACTTTACATCCTGAAGAGGGTCGATGTTTATTGACCGAAATATAGTGTGATTTATTCATATTTCCTGTGTTTCTTTTATGGGCCTTTTTGAAAAACACACACACACACACACACACACACACACACATATATATATATATATATATATATATATATATATATATATATATATATATATATATATATATATATATATATATCTTTATGACGTCCAAGTCGTAGGTAGAGAGAGGGATAATTCACCTTTTTTACAATATTGAAAAACGAATAGTGTCTACGTATGGAATAATTGGAGTTTAACAATATAAACAAAATCTGACATCTACAATAGAGAAGAACTTCAAGACAAAACCAATTAATCCAATGGTTACATGTCAGTAGAAATATCAATACATTTTTGAAGTGATATCTATCGAGGTTCTCATAAAAGAAATATATTTTACACTACAATTTTCTAGTATATAGGATTGACTTACTAACACTCTGAAAACCAATGTCAAGCAATACTTGTCCCCGAAGTTTCAGAAGTAATATAGCTACATTGAATGTTGAAATAAGTAAAAGATTCAAGAAAAGAACCAATGCAAATATTGTATTTGAGACGAGAGAGAAGTCTGACAAATACTTTGATAACCAAATTCCTTTCCTGATTAAAGAAAAACATTAGGATAATTCTCTCTAGCATAATGTTTTTCTATTACATTACATCTCTTATATTTAAGTAAATATTATAGGTAATTTCACTTTATTATTTATGGGAAAATATAAAGACTAGGCTTAGTCAGGGCTGCATCCAGACACAAAGATTCTAGGAATATCTATTTTCCTGAATTTCGTTAGAATTATTTGTTTCAAATAATTTCACCAACTGCTAATTTCTCGTATCATAGACTTGCGCTCAGGGCTAATTTCGCATTCATTTTGTGAACGAAAAATATAATGGGAGAATGCGGGAATATTTTTGCACAGATTTTTTTAATGGCACCAGCTTTATATTAATTTTATTAGTTTATTCATAACTTACTATAATGACCATATTCCGTAGCAGTCTACGTTTATCGTTAGAAATTGTCTGAATAAACAGAATTCCTCAATTAATTAGTCAGATCTCAGTTACTTTCTTAATTTCAATTAATCATAAGAATCTAAAAAAAAAAAATGCTAGTTATAATAGATTTTCTTAAAGAGGATGATAGTTTTGATATTACAGCGAATAGGAACAATCAAGGAATAGGTTAAACATTTTTAGCTTAACTGTTCTGAACCTTGTTGTCAGCCAAAGGACGTAAGTGTAACAGTTATATATATGCAAATTTCAATTAGTGTTTAATCATTAAAATGTTAAAGTGTTAACTCTTTTCATTAATTACCAGAAGTAGATAATTTCATAAATTAATTCCAGTGAAACAAGTGATTGCATAATTTTCATAGATTAAAATTTCATTGGCTTAGTCTAATATTTTGTTCAGATTTAATATTTCGAGTGATTTATTTGGGTGTTAATTCTTCTGTATTAACTTTAACTTTTTATAGAATACATTTTTGAAAGCTGTGTATTATTTTGATAACAAATATTTTCAATCAGTGCTTTGCTCGTAATCCATGACTAAGAACCCAAGTAAGAGGTTGTTTTTTATAGTTCTCATAAATAATCACCCAGTTTTGTTTTGAGTATAACATAAGAGCCCTTTGGATATTTAGTGTTTATATATATATATATATATTTATATATATATATATATATATATATATATATATATATATATATATATATATATATATATATATATATTACCGTCTGTGAGTTGCATATATTCTCAGAGCTCAGGTACTATTCAAGAGTAACAGATTCATGTAACAATGCACAGGTGAGTTTGGAGCTCAGGGGCGTGGTGCGCGCAATTCGCCAGCCTAATATATATATATATATATATATATATATATATATATATATATATATATATATATATATATATATATATATATATATATCTCTCTCTCTCTCTCTCTCTCTCTCTCTCTCTCTCTCTCTCTCTCTCTCTCTCTCTCTCTATATATATATATATATATATATATATATACACATATATATATATATATATATATATATATATATATATATATATATATATATATATATATATATGTATATATATATACAGTATATTTATATATATATATATATATATATATATATATAAATATATATATATATATATATATATATATATATATATATATATATATATATATATATATATATATATATATATATATGTGTGTGTGTGTGTGTGTGTGTGTGTCTGTTTGTGTACATATATATATATATATATATATATATATATATATATATATTTATATATCAATATATATATATATATATATATATATATATATATATATATATATATATATATATATATATATATATAACAAATTAATTTCCCCTATCTCACATGTTCACGTCTATTGTTGAGTTTCCAAACTCTTAAAGAATAATCTTTGATTATCTTTTAATCCCATTTAATTTCCCACCAACTTTCAAATACAGAACCGAACAAAGGTTAACCAATAAAACAGTCTTATCCTACTCCCTTGGAAATTTTAATGTCACTTGACAATTGTTCTTAAGAAAGGTTTAATCATCCTAAAACTGGGCATATGGAAATAAATTCAACAAAACGCATAGTTCTTCAACAGGACTATGCAAATAGATCATGAATAAAAAAAACGACTGATATCAATATTTGAAATTGTTGTTGCTCTGAATTTTCATTGAACATTATTTTAGTTACACTCATATTCATTTTCAGGCTCACATTATTGTTTCCTCTATTCTAATAGTCTATCATCTTTTACAATTACTCCCATCATTCACTTGACACAACTATGTCATCTGCCAATCTTAACTTGTTATGGTATTTAGTACAGAAGCAATAGGGTTCAACATGCAAAATAAAATGCAGAATGCTGGATTTTTCACATAAGTTATCTGAAACTTTACTAAGTTCAGTGGAATAAAGTTTACCTAAATTAACCTTGAGCTTGCTGAAAAGTCCAAGATGGCGGCTGCAATGCCGCTAATTCTCGAAAATACTCCTTTAACATTGTTTAATACTTATTAAACAAGGAACTTTGGTGCGAAAAACTTATATTTAATGTGATTCCTTTTATTGAATGTAAAGTTTACATTTTCTGGTCTTTAAAATCAAAATGGAATGCAAATTTTCACATCACAAATATTGAAATAAACCGAGAAAAATACTTTGTCGTTCATTATAGACACAAGACTCATTCTTAATGTGATTTCTCTAATTCAATGTAAAGTTTACATGTTTTGGCCTTATAATCCAAATAAAATATAAATCTTCACATTATAAATATTGAATTAAGCAATTTTGTTATTTATCCATAGTAGACACATATCTCGTATTCAATGTGGTTTCGTCTAATCAAAGAGAACTTTACATGTTTCGAGATTAAAAATCCAAATAAAATACAAGAGTTAACAAAATATCTACTGAATCAAGCATAGTATACACTAGACTCATATATAATGTGATTTCTTTTATTCAGTGTAACATGTAAAAGTTGTTTCCATTGATAACCAAATAAGAAATATTCTAATCATCAATATTGAATTAACTAAAAAAAAAACATATACACGTATTCACAGGTTTCATAGTATTTTCTCATCCTCATCACCATCTGCAGGCCAGGAATTTGTACATGGTTGACCTATGCATGATGAACACATGGTTGTACAAAACATTCCTGCTTTACGGCACGTATACCTCTTCGCACACCCTCCCTTACATCCACAGGATATAATAAGCAGCACTTGCTCTGGGGCTAAAAGCCTATCAGTGAAGACGGGAGTCAGCGCGTTACCTTTGTAGTACCAACCCCAATTTGTAGGATCTTTCTTTCCAGGATTTCCCAGCCACTCTTGTATTCTAAAGTAAGTCCTATATGAATGGTACTTAGCTGCTGCAGAGGTTGGGGGGAGGCTCTCTAGCTTAAAATTGCTGCTGATTTTGCTCACCTTTTGTGTGTATAATATGTACCGAGACTTGTCAAGAGATGTTGATTTATTACACTCGTAGAGATTTAATAAAATAATTTCCCCAACCCTAGCTATCTCATCATGACTTGAATCACACTTTTTAAATTTATCAAACATGTCACACTGGCTGTGGTTCTCTAAAACTGTAAGTACTCGTTTCTTTCCAATGCTAAAAAGGGCAGACACCGTATCACATCTGGTGATTGCATGGGCTACAAGAATGTGTCGATGGGACTGATGGTACATTACCTCTTGCATGCTACTGATCTTATAGACATTATTACGTGAGTACGTCATATATACATTCTTATATGTTACTTTGTCAATGAGCATTACTAGTAAATCATTGTTAGTGCCTACTAGTACCACTGGACAATCAGTGTGGACCTCTGCATAACTAGTGGTTGTGCTGGTCAGTATGTAATCAGCAACTGCCTCTGCCTGTAGACATTTAACTCCTTTACTTGATAGCTTAACTTTAACCTCTTCTATTAGCTGTGACTTGTTTGTTCTATTGGCCAAGCATGAACGTTGATTAGTAGTGACTGGATGTTCAAGATCAACAATTACATCTGCAGAGACTGTGTGAAAAAGACTACGCCGGTTCTACTCTGCAATTTTTTTTGATGTAGCATAATACCCATCAAAACATACTGTGCATTTAACAGAGGTGTTTAGTACGTATGACACATATGTGCTACAAACATCACCATATTTACAACCATCCACATCTGCTGGCCAAGGCACACTTTGCAGTATATATCCACCATCGACAATGTAATATGGATTTTGAAGGTCATGACTTGAGATCGGTACAACTGAAGCTTCTATGAGACTTGCGAGATTACTTTTAGTATTCTTGCGCATCATCTCTTTATGAAATAATGCAGGAGGCTGTTTACTAAACTCATTCTGAAGGTAGACTTCCGTTTCAGATTGCTTTTCTATAACACATGTGACACGCATGAATAATAGTGCGGAATCTACCTCTACCACTTTGCCACGGACTGTCACTCCATTGGTGGCTGCTCCTATTGATTTAATTCGATCATTTCTTTTGAATTTAACATCTGCAAAATTCTTACCTGTTACACTTTCAGCTGATTTCCTTCCCATCTCAAAGGCACACTCAGCATTGGTAGATGTTGGTGCCACGATACCAGTTGCGAGCGAGATAAGATTTTCACCTGTGTATGAGAATGGCGAATGGTCATCAAACCAATTTCGAATAAGGATATAGTGTTTCCTGTCACGTTCAGTCATGGAGGCTCTCATGTCAGTGTGTTGATCACTTGTCTGAGAATAAATTCCACAAAAATCTTCAACTACCTCACATATTGGAATAGTCTTTGCCAGGACATAAATCATCCTTGCCTGAGTGCTCCTTGTGATGACACGGCCATGCTTCAAACCTCCACAAGTCTTCAACATCAGCATTGAAACTTGTTCCATGGTCTGGTCAGTAAAATTCCCAGACCAGAATTGGTCACTCCGGCGTATTGTTCAGTATCCAGATTCTGTATATGTAACATGCTGATCCTTGTCCATGATGGTGGGGAGCTCTTCTCATCTGTGGGTGGTAGAGACGGGCAGACTTTGCATATGCTAGGTGTCCACCACAATGGAAGATGGGGATCATTGTATTAACACAAAATAGATGCATTTCCCAATTACCAGTACGCTCAGCGCGTAGAAACAAGAGCATTAGACGTATCATCTTGACATATTCAATCAACAGTTTTCCTCTTCTTGAGTTTGTAGTCAGGTTATGTTCTAGATCATCTAATACATTTGTTAGATGAGCCACAGAGGAGTCCTGTTGAAAAGTTCCAACCTCATATTTCCCATGAAGCAGCTTTTCATGGACAACTCTAAGATGATCCATGTTGAGTGTGTTACAAGATGTTGATGTATGAAGCATCTTCTCACTAAGAGAAGAGGCTGTCAGCATGTGTGCTCGGAGAGCACGAGCTTAAGCATGCCCAGTCAGCATGTGCTTCACTGTGTTGATTCCATAGACAGTCTCCCATAGATCAGACAGCCCACTCCCTGCCATTATATGTCCAATTGCACCCATATATGATATTAAAAGATGGAAGCCACCTAATCTCACTATAACTTTGGTAAGGTCCGGAGATGCTTGTACTATTTCAACTGCTTTCTGGTATAGTGGCTGATCAAATGTGACAGGGATAATATTCAGCTGTACTTTTCCGACACATCCTGGGCATAGTAGAGGGCAGAGTAAAGGGTGTCTGGAGAATTTGGACTGTTATTAATGAATGGTAGAATGTCTATTCTGCTTACATCATAGTGGATTTGCTTCATGAGAGTTTGATTGAAACCACTCCATAATGGACACCGTGCAATCTGTGTTACATGGAAGCTGGCCAGCCAGATATTGTTTAAAGTTATACCTAATCTCAAGAAGGAATGGTTGGTACTGCAAGGTTCTAGTGGTTTGATTAATACATTTCTGAGACCTGGTACTTGTGGTTTTTTGTATTTTTTGGTGGGCAATTGTGCAAATCTACCAGCATCTACAACGGACTGAACTTGTGTTGAACGAGGCAAGTTTTCTTCCACAATCTCTCCAGCTGGCGTTACACCTGCGATGCCTCCCAAAACATGCCATGTTTCAAGTCCAGTCAGTGTATGAGTGTCAATGTCTGCATTGTCAAATGCAAAATTCACAAATTTGTCAACCCATTCATACATTTTCTCTCCTGCAGGCAGCATTGCACTGTAGAGGCGTAATACTTCTCGGTAATCATCTGCAAATGCTAGACTGCTAAGTAAATCAACTAATTCACGAGACTCAAATTTATCATTACAGTACACTGATACTCCTAAGAGAATTGAAGAGAGAAATGATCTGGGGCGTGCAACTGATGTTATACTGTGTGATATTGCAATCTTACGGCATCTGTCCTTGATGAGATGACTAAGTAACCTTAAAAGAAGTTGAGAAACACGTTCTTCCATTTTCTCATAGTTGCTCATCTCCAAAAATTTTGGATACTGGGATTTATCATATATGGTTGTCCTTATTTCATCTTCTATGAGACCTCCAGCCATGTCGACAATTTCTTCAGGTGTTAGTCCAGTATTACTGCAATGTTGTCTCAGTATATTATTGATCTCATTCAGAAATGTATAGATTGTCTCTTTACCTTGCTCGCACGTGATAATCATTTCATCTTTATACCTATCTTGTAGTTTAAACTTTAGTTGTCTCGCAGTGTACACTTCACCATCTCCAGAGCAATCCTTCAAAAGACCATCTAATTCTGTCAAAGTGTATTGGTGGTCATCATTGTTATCCAAGAGCTCAAAAAGTTTGTAAAATCCTACATTTTTCTCTTAATCAACTAACCCTATAGGATGACCTTTAGGCCTTTGTGTGGGATTTTGCACAGATTCCCTACCCTTGTGAAAACTTACCTGGCAGTCATGGTGATATTTTACCTCAACAGCAACTGTATCTCTAATGTTTTGAATTCGCACATGTACTTCATTGTCCCATTTATCAGAGCGTTCTATGCATTTCTCTTGTAAAGAGTGGATAAAGTCTTTAGTTCTCTCTTAAGAGGTTGTTTGCTTATCATGGAATAGTCAATACACTTTCCACAATACACACACTGGTTTCGTAGGTCTAGATCGTCTGTCTGGGACCTGCGAATTGGTGCCTTGTACTCTGATCTTTTGCCAGAGTTATCTGATTCTCTCTTCCTTTTCATGACATTTTTAGGCAAGAGATAATTCTGTCTACATCTCTTGTGTATGGGAATTGGTAGTGTTCTTTTTACTAACAACTGGTCTAACCCATCCTTTATTTCACTGCTGATTGCTGAGACTTTGTCCAATCCCTTTTGACCCATTGCACCCTGATCCATGTCAGTGGCTTCATTGCAGAAAACACACATCAGCATCTTTCTTCCATCACGCATGCCTTGAAACAAAGAAAAGTTTCTGATGTCAAACTAAATCACTGGTTCTTAATTCATAGTGTAAAAAATAATTCTCATTTGCAGATTACAAATAATTTAGAAAACAATGCCTTTGGTGCCGAGAGATTGGATATTTAGAGCACAATAAGTAAGTCTGAGTACAATTAGTCTTTACCTAATGTAGTTTATATATATATATATATATATATATATATATATATATATATATATATATATATATATATATATATATACATATATATATATACATATATATATATATATTTATATATATATATTTATATATATATATATATATATATATATATATACATATATATATATATATATATATACACACACACACACACATATATATATATATATATATATATATATATATATATATATATATATATATATATATATATATATATATATATATATATGTATATATATACATATATATATATATATATATATATATATATATATATATATATATATATATATATATATATATATATATATATATATATATATATATATATATATATATATATATATATATATATATATATATGTTGTCAAATACAAAGGTGGGATATTCTGAGAGATTTTGAGTTGATATCAGATGAATATAAAGTACCTGAACAGCCTTGTCTGATGAAATGTGGTGTAATCACGAAGGATTTGTGTGGTAGACTAAGTATCTTGGAACGGCTCACCAGTGAGATAAGGGAAGTAGCTTATATACAGATCCAGGATGAGTTCACTTTTCCTCACCACCCCTTGCAATGGGTATCACAGTATATTAGGGAAAGGAAGGGGGTATATGGTATATGTCGGAGAATTGAAAACAGGAGTTAGTAATGACTACAAATCATATTTTGAATTGCATAAAATCTCACACCACGTTAATTTGAGGAAATAAAGACATTTTTTATATTAAAGTATGACTAAATGGGTAACATATCAAACAAATGATATGAAAAATATTCTTTCCACTGCTTATAACCTAATTCGTAAAACTTTTCCCCCATTTTTAGCGTTATTAGTTCAGAAAGTGGGTTCCGTACAAATGGCAGCCATCTTGCACGCCATTTTGAATTACTCATCAAACTCAGGGTTAACTTTGGTAAAGTTTATATCATTCAACTGAGTAAGAATTGTAGTACCATCAGTAAAAAAATCAGCTTTCTGCATTTTTTTTCCAAGTTGGCAGGTTTTAGGACCTAATGCTCTTGTACTAATTCCCCATTAATGTTAATGCTTAAATTTTCCTAACATACATCTATGTTATATGGCATCTTCTAAGATTACATTATAAGAATTCCTAGAGATATCAGTTACTTAGGTTTACAAGAAATAGTTTTCAGGCTGAGAAATATTTAATTTGAATTAGGAGGTTTATTAGGCTTATTCTTATCCATTAACTTCTCTAACTCAACAATCTATCAAATAACCATCATTGCTTTTAGAAAGTCTGGCTCTAAGATGTTTCCTGGTCTATAGAGTGATGCTTTGTAATTACTTTTTGTTCTTTTTCATACTTAAAAGAATTTTAATGATCGAAATATAATGATGTGGTTTTTAAGCAAGCAATTACTTGTTGTATTTACTAGCTCCAAGGAATGCAAAGGGAATGAACTGCTGTTTAAGAAAAAAAAAGCTATTCTCTCATTTGATTTCAATGGAAAATTATTCTTATATGTTTTAAATGTTTAATTATTTTATTACAGGCCTTAACTGGTTTATGTCATTTCTCGCCTTTATTTTTATGTAGAAATTCGGTGTATATTATGTTAAATAGAATATATCGAAGCTTGAAATTACATTTTTTTTTCTTATGATATTTATTTGGTTATTACCATTAAATGGAAAACTCAAATACCATACGTAATGAGGAAAATAGTCTAGAAGAAAAATAAAATCAGTAACATGAAATAACCCACAATTCTAAGTTATGGAAGTTTCTCAACCTCATCTGCCCCACTTCAAATCAACGATTCCCTAAAGAGAAACTGTCGCAACAGATAGAATCACTGGATTTACCTGGATAGCTAAAGTTTAAGTGTACAGTTTAATTACTATGGTAATTGTTGAGAAAGTTTGTCAACAGAGCAAATTCCACTTTCAATTTTGAAAAGATAAGTGAGGTTTTCATTGTTCCTTTTGGTTTGTGTATGACCAGTTCCCTTTTACACGAAGTCGTTACTGGTAAAATTGAATCTGTTAAAAGAAATAAAATTCATAGTTTTAAGCCATCCATTATCAGCATGAACAAAAGATCTTATCACAAATGATTCCTTTTTTTAATTGAGAAAACTAGATTTTTCACTGAAGTTTTTAAAAAAGAGTATCCCTTATTTTACTTATAATCCTAGGTTTAATGAATTATTTCTTTTATACTAAGTTATATATGCTGTCAACATTGTTCAATTGTAAGTCTGATATTTTCTTGCCAAAGTTATTTTCCATGGAAAATACTTTGAATCGATGTCTCAGGCTGTGTGGAAATATTGCTTTTCCGTGTTTGAAATTCATTAAATTTTCTGTACTCATTTTTTATAGAGACATATCTTTATTAATTTCACAGAACTAGATTCACACGGATACTACCAAGTTAGTCCTTGACTTTAATGAGCATTTTAGTCATTTGGTCACTAAGAAATAATCCTGTTTTTTTAAGACTTGCTAGTAAAACCTTTTATGATATTGACATTTTTTTTTCCTTCACCTTGTTTGCAGTTGTAGTTTTACTGTAAAACTTTAGGGATTAAAATGTCTTTCATCGTTGGTCGAAATTCATTTAATTGACTACTGTCATCATAATAGAATAAATGTTCAAATGTTGGTCATTTATTTATTGAATCGATAAGATTTAGTTTATTTCCCTCTGTTTCTTTTTTGTTATTATTGCCGTGTTTTGTGTATGTACATTCTATCTAACTACACTGTCAATTATGTTGTATTATAATTACGTATAGGTTATTTCTTATGAATGAGTATTCACTTTTTATAGCAATATGGAAATGATGATCAGGATTTTGACATGTGGTATAATGATATACTCCATAGGTAGTAGGTTGGCCAGGGCACCAGCCACCCGTTGGGATATTACCGCTAGAGAGTTATAGGGTCCTTTGAATGACCAGAGAGTACTACATCGGATCCTTCTCTCTGGCTATGGTTCATTTTTCCTATGCCTACATATACACCAAATAGTCTGGCCTATTCTTTACACATCTCCTCTGTTCTCATACACTGGACAACACTGAGATTTCCAAACAATTCTTCTTCACACAAGGGGTTCACCACTGCACTATAATTGTCCAGTGGCCCTTTCCTCTTGGCAAGGGTAGAAGAGACTCTTTAGTTATAGTAAGCAGCTCTTTTAGGAGAAGACACTCCAAATCAAACCATTGTTCTCTAGTCTTGGGTAGTGCCAAAGCCTCTGTACCTTAGTTTTCCACTGTCCTGGGTTAGAGTTCTCTTGCTTGAGGGTACATTCGGGCAGACTATTCTATCTTATATTTCTTCTTCTTGTTTTGTTAAAGTTTTTATAGTTTATATAGGAAATGTTTGTTTTAATATTGTTACTGTTCCTAAAATACCGTATTTTTCCTTGTTTCCTTTCCTCACTGGACTATGACCATTTTACAGTATGAACAGAAGTAGAATAATACAACGTTTATTGGCGATTACATAATACATGTATCCCTTTTCCATGGATCTCCTTATCTTTGGATACATTGAGGGGAGTTTAGGGTTACTGTAGATGCTCTTAATTCAAAGTATTATCATAATTATCAAAATAATCATAGGGAAAGGACATCACAGTAATTAAACTATGGAGAGAGTAATTAATATAAAAATTAAGGGAGAACAATTTAATAGACCTTTTCTTTAGATGAGTCTCATCTGCCGGAAAATAAACAGTGCAATAGTTTTCGGAATTTCCTTAAGATATAGGTCTCGACAATTGAATGACTTAATATACATGATGTACACCGAATACACCTCTCAAAATGAGTCTGGAAACATGATAGACACCTAAATTTGGAGCAAAAGTGTGCTTTAGGCGAAGAAACACTGTTGTTTTAATCATCTGGGAGATATAATTCAAATATTCTTATTCAATTGTAATAATTTGGTTTCGATAAGTCTTATATTCCTCCCTCTTAGTTTTATCAATGCACTTAATTCAATTAGACTGCACTACCTTAAGATATTTAAAAGTAAGATGTCTGTATTTGGGAGAATGGATCAGAGCACCGATAATAATATGATTTGCCTTGAAAACAATTGTTTCATACCTTAAATGAACAATAATTTGTAAAGAGGGATGGCAAAGGACTTTCCAGGAATTATGAAACATTAAAAAAATACATATTAAGGACACGATCCGGTTTATATATACTTTTATTCTTACAGGCAAGATTAAAGTTTAATGTCCGATTTATCATTTTTTATATATATTATTTGTTTCTGATTAGCATATATACAGATTGATGTTTTTTAAAACTTATATTTTTATTTAGCATCCCTTTCAGTTTCATATGCAACTGTTTTTTGTTCTTTTATGATTTATGGATGAGTAAAATGACTTGAGCGAGTATATTATGTAACATATTCCTTTTTCAGTTACTTTTTTATGAAGTGTTGATTGGTGTTTGGCATAAATTTAAAGCTAACGTAATTCATTCTTTTAATGGAATTACCTTAAGATAGATATGAATAGTTTCTTTCAAAAAGTAATTTATCTTAGTTATTTTTATATCACGATTATTTTTTTTTTTAATAAACAAGTAATTGTAAGATGATTGGATCTGCAAAACCTAGGATAGAGGAAATGATCAGCATTTTATTTTATTTATATGTATTATCTTATCAATACAGAGAAGTAACTTTAGTATTACTTACTTATCATTGGTAACGACCTTCCTTCAAATCCTGAAATATTTCTCCACAATCACACACAAAAATATACTGCCTATACCAAATGCCAAACATGAATAAGATGAGAATAGCAGGATATATTCTCGCGTGCGTATTTTCTGGGGCAAGGTTTACGCTTTTGTCTTATTTAGTCATCGTCTCTGACATATTATGCATCTTCCAGTATAATCAAAACATTAAAATTGTAAATAAAAAAAATATTAAACAAAGAAATAAGAATGTCCATGCAACAAAGGTTTATTATAAGCGTAAACCTTGCCCCAGAAACCTGGAAGTGAGAATAAAGGAACTGGTTCTTTTTGGTGAAATGCTTATCGGGAAAGAAGATGAGGTTCTTCTGTAAGAATAATTGCTTTCCTTAAAATGTACAATAGGCTGACTACAATGGAATATATATAAAGAAAGAATATACAATTCTGGGTTATTTCTCAAAGAAGGAAATTTGTAGGTTAGCGGAATATTCATTAAATGGAATCATCTCCAAGAGAGAGAGAGAGAGAGAGAGAGAGAGAGAGAGAGAGAGAGAGAGAGAGAGAGAGAGAGAGAGAGAGAAAATTAGTTTTCAATTCAGAAAGCGTCAATATCTTCAATATATTCACATTTCTACTCAGGCAATTCGGAAAATAACAAAATATACTTTAATTTTGTATTTCATATGGGTTGTGATATTTCTGGAGTACATTGTACATGGTCATATATATATATATATATATATATAGTATATATATATATATATATATATATATATCTATATATATATATATATATATATATACATATATATATATATATATATATACATATATATAAACTTGAATCATTAGT
Source organism: Palaemon carinicauda (assembly GCF_036898095.1). Lineage (NCBI taxonomy): Eukaryota > Metazoa > Arthropoda > Malacostraca > Decapoda > Palaemonidae > Palaemon > Palaemon carinicauda. Next base: position 31,348,663 of record NC_090748.1, read on the forward strand.
CACTAGTTTAGGCTCATCTAGAGATGTTTTTGAAGAATTTGAAAATTTTCTCAAGAAAACCTTCCCTAATTAAAAGTTGAATAAAGAGGGGTCATTAAGTAGCATGATCTGTCTACCCTTCTAAGAGTGTTATTTGTTAATAAATATATATGGAAATCATTTAACCGTGGATAGGTAAAACAGTCCCTGTACGACCCCGAGCGTATATCAGAAAGTATTTTTTATTCCAAAAAAACATAGCATTACTAGTTACAGGTGATAACGACCTGCAAGACGGCAGTACACTCCCACCCTCAGCCGTGAAAGGATGCATTTCATGCCAGCCATATCTCTTGTGTTACTTCTCGAGTTACCTCTGGTCGACCTCGACCTCACAATTCCTAAATAGGGTAAGTTGTTAAAAATCAAAGTTATCCCATTTTATTTGATTGAGCAATAGTATTTAGACTTGCGTGGGGCAGCTTCGTTGTAAAGTGTATGATAATGGTGCGTAAAGTATATGGGTGAGGTTGATACTGGCAATTATACCATAAATTGCCATTTAGTCCAGTTTTCTTCGAATGTTTTGTCTATATTTTTAAAACTTTTAAGATCATTTGCATTTTATTTCTATTTGCAATAGTATTTAGACTTGTATGCAGTATGTTTTTTTTGGAGTGTGTGAGAATAGTGCGTAAAGAAAGAGTGAGGTTGATGCTGGCAAAGATGTATTATTTTACCCTTTAGTCCATTGTTCTTGAAATACTATTTTTATATTTTTTTCAGATCTTTTGTTTTTTATTTCCAAGTCCGCTCGTGCTTAGATTTCCATAAAGCAGAGTTGTTGGAGAGTGTGTGAATTCATACACACTCTCCATAGAGAGATATGCCATTAACCCTTAAAGGGGATGGGGAATATGGGTTATTGTGACTGTGCCTAGTGTTATTGTTGTACCAAAAACAACACCCTTGGCTTCGACTTCACGTGTCCCACATCCAGTCTAAGAGCATTTCACCCAAGTGTAGGAGAGGAGAATTTTTTCATTCTTTTTGTCAATCTATTATATGTCATTCTCTTTATATTCCCTGCCCATGTACATCCATTTTTCCTATGTCCTTAGACTATCCCTACTTTAGTATGCTCTTGTATCTACGTGGCTCTTTCTAACTTCATAGCATTATTCATATTTTTAGTCTTTCTATTGCTCCTCTTTTTGTAACTACCTTACGTTCTAAGGCTACTGTATACTAAGGCTGTAAGTTCCTGTTGCATAAGCTGGTAGGACCATCAGATTGAACTTTTACATTACATAAGCACATTTTTATTTTACCAAAGGACCTACTTCCAATTCTTATATTATTTTGATCACTTTCTCAAGTCCTGGGGAAACACTGTCTGCTCTAAGTTGTATATGCATGAAGAATTTTTATTCTCGTTCATAACCCTCATTTCTTAGTTTTACTCATAATAATTTTTACTCCTATATTTCTGGTTTTATTTTTTTCTTATTTTTTTTAATGAAATAATTTATCACCTTCGCAATTCCTCCCATGATTCATGTTGTTAAGGTATTCCTCATTAATGTTAATTCATACATTCTGCCAATCTAAATTAAAAACCCCTTCTATGTGTCATGGAAGTAGCTACTAAATTACACACAAGTAAACATGTAATTACTATGTCAGTTGGTAACGTGCTTTTGTTTGCATTCAGATACTAATAATTATTGTTATTCAACAGGTAATAACTATTATCAATTGCAGTGTAATCTATTAAATTCCCATATTGCTATGCTTATTATTATCATATATGTATATCAACTATTAATGAATTAGGTTTAACCTTATGACTGATTGTTATGGTTATCATTATTACTATTTTATTATGGGTCATTATTATTATACAATTATATCTATATCTTATTTGTTATTACATGCTCCACTTGGTTAATAAATTAAGATTAATAAAGCCTAGATGTAGGCCAATGGTTTAATTATCACAATATCACACCACCTTTCATATCAGTGTTCATGCTGTAAATAATTTAAGAGAGATTGGAACTCCCTGTCTAACTCATTTCTATATCGGAATTTTCTCATAGTCTTTTATAGTTTCAGGATTTCTATAATTCCCATATATATAAGGCTTCGTGTTCTACCAAATGATTCATCTATTCCTTGTCTTTGATGTCCTCTCTTTACTGCCAAAGTTTTCATAGCATCAAAAGCTTTCTCCATAGTCTATACATGTCATGTTTAGTGGCCTGGCATACTCTATTAATCTATCCCTGGATATTTTCAGTTGTTGACTACCCGTTTCTAAATTCCTGCCTCCTCTTTCGGTTTGTTAAAGACAAGTTATATATCTATT